>NC_053022.1:359955467-360214355 GCF_003073215.2 Triticum urartu | reverse complement strand
ACCGCTTTATGATGCCTCTGAGGACCTCCTCCTTGAAGAACTCCTAAAGAATTGCATTTTATTTGCGTACAATTTCTGGAAAATATTTAGGACATAAAAACTTTGTCGATAAAACTTCATAAGATTGATAGCAACTACTCATATGGGTGCCTAGAGGCCATATCAAGCATTCAAACTATTGAGAGCTCTAAGAATTCAACATGCAAGCTCATCTATAGCAGCACCAAGAGTAGCTAATTATTCAAAATATAAACCACTAAAGCAAAAACTAATTGGAGCAATGGAGGAGTCACATACCAAGTAGCAATCCCCGAAAATAGTTTCGGAAACGGAGCTTTGAGCAAAGAGATCGAAATCCGCGGGTTTGAGAGTAAGAACACGAGAGAGAGAGAGACAGCTATGGTGATTTTTTTCCTGGAGGTAGGAGATGACATAGGATAAAAAGATAAGTGAGGGGACCCACGTCGGGACCATAACCCACCAAGGCGCGCCTGGGGTTGCTAGCGCGCCCTGGTGTATCATGGTCACCAGGTGCACCCCCTCTGATTTTATTTGCACTAGAAATTCAGAAATATTTAGAAAAAAACGTATTAAATCTTCGGGGCATTCTGAGAACTTTTATTTTTGGGTCATTTTTTATTGCATGGAAAAATCCAGAAAACGGGATAAACATGGCATTTTATTTTATTTAACTGAAAAAACAGAAAACAAAAGGTGGGAGTAGAAGGTTGTTGATGTCTACTACACAACTTTATTCTTGTAGAATCGTGTTGGGTCTCCAAGCGCAGAGTTCTGTAGGACAGTAGCAATTTTCCCTCAAGTGAATGACCTAAGGTTTATCAATCCGCGGGAGCCGTATGATGAAGATGGTCTCTCTCAAACAACCCTGCAACCAAATAACAAAGAGTCTCTTGTGTCCCCAACACACCAAATACAATGATAAATTGTATAGGTGCACTAGTTCGGTGAAGAGATGGTGATATAAGTGTAATATGGATAATAGATATTGATTTTTGTAATAGGAACAATAAAAAAGTAAGGTAGCAAGTAACAAAAGTGAGCACAAACGGTATTGCAATGCTTGAAAATGAGGCCTAGGGTCCGTACTTTCACTAGTGCAATCTCTCAACAATGCTAATATAATTGGATCATATAACCATCCCTCAACGTGCGATGAAGAGTCACTCCAAAGTTCCTATCTAGCGCAGAACATAAGATGAAATTGTCTGTAGGGTACGAAACCACCTCAAAGTTATCCTTTCCGATCGATCTATCCAAGAGTTTGTACTAAAATAACACCATATGATACACATCAACCAACTCTAATGTCACCTAGATACTCCAATGTAATCGCAAGTATCCGTGAGTTGATTATATGATATGCATCAAACAATTTCATATTCATAATACTCAACCCAATACAAAGAACCTCAAAGAGTGCCCCAAGATTTCTACTCAAGAAACAAAGGCGAGAACGTGCATCAACCCCTATGCATAGATTTGTTGGAAATATGCCCTAGAGGCAATAATAAATTAGTTATTATTATATTTCCTTGTTCATGATAATCGTTTATTATCCATGCTATAATTGTATTGATAGGAAACTCAGATACATGTGTGGATACATAGACAACACCATGTCCCTAGTAAGCCTCTAGTTGACTAGCTCGTTGATCAATAGATGGTTACGGTTTCCTGACCATGGACATTGGATGTCATTGATAACGGGATCACATCATTAGGAGAATGATGTGATGGACAAGACCCAATCCTAAGCCTAGCACAAAGATCGTGTAGTTCGTATGCTAAAGCTTTTCTAATGTCAAGTATCATTTCATTAGACCATGAGATTGTGCAACTCCCGGATACCGTAGGAATGCTTTGGGTGTATCAAAAGTCACAACGTAACTGGGTGACTATAAAGGTGCACTACAGGTATCTCCAAAAGTGTCTGTTGGGTTGGCACGAATCGAGACTGGGATTTGTCACTCCGTGTAAGCGAAGAGGTATCTCTGGGCCCACTCGGTAGGACATCATCATATGCGCATGACCAAGGAGTTGATCACGGGATGATGTGTTACGGAACGAGTAAAGAGACTTGCCGGTAACGAGATTGAACAAGGTATAGGGATACCGACGATCGAATCTCGGGCAAGTACAATACCGCTAGACAAAGGGAATTGTATACGGGATTGATTAAGTCCTTGACATCGTGGTTCATCCGATGAGATCATCGTGGAACATGTGGGAGCCAACATGGGTATCCAGATCCCGCTGTTGGTTATTGACCGGAGAACGTCTCGGTCATGTCTGCATGTCTCCCGAACCCGTAGGGTCTACACACTTAAGGTTCGATGACGCTAGGGTTATAAAGGAAGCTTGTATGTGGTTACCGAATGTTGTTCAGAGTCCCGGATGAGATCCCGGATGTCACAAGGAGTTCCGGAATGGTCCGGAGGTAAAGATTTATATATAGGAAGTCCTGTTTCGGCCATCGGGACAAGTTTCGGGGGTCATCGGTATTGTACCGGGACCACCGGAAGGGTCCCGGGGGCCCACCGGGTGGGGCCACCTGCCCCGGGGGGCCACATGGGCTGTAGGGGGTGCGCCTTGGCCTACATGGGCCAAGGGCACCAGCCCCAAGAGGCCCATGCGCCTGGGGAAACCCTAAAGGAAGAGTCCTAGAAGGGGAAGGCACCTCCTAGGTGCCTTGGGGGGGGGGGAAGGACTCCTCCCCTGGCCGCCGCCCCCTAGGAGATTGGATCTCCTAGGGCTGGCGCACCCCCCCTTTGGGATCCCTATATATAGTGGGGGTAGGAGGGCCTCTTAAACACAACTTTTGCCTTTGGTGCAGCCCCTCCCACTCTCCCAAGTTCTTCTCCTCTCCCGTGGTGCTTGGCGAAGCCCTGCAGGATTGCCACGCTCCTACACCACCACCACGCCGTTGTGCTGCTGCTGGATGGAGTCTTCCTCAACCTCTCCCTCTCTCCTTGCTGGATCAAGGCATGGGAGACGTCACCGGGCTGTACGTGTGTTGAACGCGGAGGTGCCGTGCGTTCGGCACTTGGTCATCGGTGATTTGAATCACGACGAGTACGACTCCATCAACCCCGTTCACTTGAACGCTTCCGCTTAGCGATCTACAAGGGTATGTAGATGCACTCTCCTTCCCCTCGTTGCTAGTCTCTCCATAGATAGATCTTGGTGATACGTAGGAAAATTTTGAATTTCTGCTACGTTCGCCAACAAGATTACCCCAATGTCACCTCGGGAATCCGCGTGTTGAGTGCCAAAACACACATCAAGTGAATCAATATGGGGTCCTCAGAGCAGAACTAATGCACCGACCTTGCCAGGCCTCTCTACCATCAACGCCACCACGACGCCAGACAACTTCGTCCTCCTGCGCGAGTCCATCTCCGCGCATCGGACGTCGAGTCTCCACTGTGCCATGCTGCCGAGACCCACCGTCGATGATACGGTTGATGCCACACCGCTCCACCTACATGCCATCTCGCGTCGACTCCGAACTACTAGCAACTTCACCACCCTGAGCAGTCCCCGGCCGACGCCTTCAAGAAGGAACACGACACCAAAGTGTCATCGTCGCCCAAACAGAGGAACAGAGGCTTTTGCCTGCGCTCATGGCATAGGTGGAGCGTGTAGGATCCACATTGAAGCCTCCACTTTGGCTACATGATGTATGATGTGGTTGTTTTCTTTGATCATCTACTGCTGCTACTTGATCTTGTACTGTTCACTCAACCATGAACTGGAGATAGATATTCTATGCTACTACTTGATAGTGATTAGTTCCCAATTGTTGTTGTGCTAGCTCCACATATTTTAGTGAAAAGAATGTTGCTTGGAGTTCTAGTCTCTCTCAGATCACCTAATTAATTTGTTTGTTCGATTCAGAGCAGCAGGCGTCCTCCATGGTCGACATCGATGAGGAACATGTGGGACCACACGCCCAAGCTGTCGGGCTCGAGAGGACATCATTGGGTCGATATCAACCTCGAGGCGATGCCGACGCTGACTCCCCACACAAGGTTGCTCTCTGCTCCGCCCTACCACTCAAGATGCCTTTCCCCCATGTTATCTCTGCTGTGCTCTAGCATAGTTCTAGACACTCGCGTCGTGCTCGTGTTCAGTGGACTAGATTCTAGCTCCTAACCTAGTTGCTACTGTTAATGACATATTCCTCAAAGTTTCATTGGTGCAAACTGGCTTCTGGACTATTTTGTGCTGGAACTCCAGCACCGATGTCGATGTTGCCGTTTCACTCAACTTAAGTTTTTGCGCTTGACAATACTTATGTGATGCTACATCATGATGCTTGTGTGGTTGATGATCAGACGCTAGTACATCACTGATATAAGCTGGGCCTTCTATTTCTACTTGAAAATTGTTTGGTCCTGGTCAGGGCTTTGCCTCTAGTGGTCTTTGTTTGTAGGACATATTTGTACTTCTGATACTGGATGTGAAGCTTGGTTTATTTTCTATTAATGTGAACGTATTTGTGTATGCCCCTCTGTTGTGTCAGCCTTGCTCTTTTTACTTGTGAACTGCAGCTATTGATTGTGTGTTTTTGTGACCATGATTTTGTTTAGCCCTTGTTGTTACCTTAACTCTATGCTTGTCATGTCTATATGATCAGTATTGTGCTTGCCCCTGCTGTAGGAACCATTGCTTCTATCACATCCTTATAAATTTGCTTGTCATGTATTATTATGTTTGATTTTTAGTCTTAAGCATTCGTTGATATACTCATGTTGTGCATTTGTTGATCTACTCATGTTGCAGCCAGCTGCTGACCCTTTGTTTGTTGGAAAAGAAGTTGTATGTTTGCTGAAGTGATCGATGAGCAACTTTGCGAGGCACTGGGCCATCCTGAGGGTGGGCCCCATCATATCCAAGATGATGGCAAAGGTGGACGGAACTGATGGCGCTTTTTGTGATTTCGCTCGCCACGCCGCAACCATGGTGGTGGTGATATCCGTCCTCTGCTACAACTTGCACGGGTGAGCTCCTATGGTTCCTATGACAATGTACATCTACTGCTTCTCTGCTACTGCAAGTGTCCATCCTTGTATGGTAAGCTTTGTGGTTTGGTCTGGGATGGAAATACACATTTGCACCGGCTTGATTCAGCTTTGTGTTGTCTGGATCACCATTGTAGATAGTACTAGATACTATACCCCACACACATGGCCATTGCATGATGTCTGGATCTATTGCCTTGGTGTCTGTCTTCAACAAGATAGAGATGCATATTGTTATATTTCAATACATTCACCGATATTCCAAGGGTTTCTATATTACTGAAGGCCTCTATACATAAGATGATCTTTGTGTGGCGGTTGCTCCATGAATCCCTTCATCGTCTTCTTTTCCAGTGTGCTGTTGCTGCACTTCTGTTTGTTTTTTCGTTAGGATGGGAACTGGACACGTGGTTTCGTTAAGACGGCATTTTGGCTGCATCGTGAACTTGTAGAAATGAAGTGATCTTTGTTTTGGAAATGTAGGATGTTCCTCCTGCCTTTTTTGTTTGCTGCTTTAGGTAGTCTTTATAGCTGCTGTAGGTAGGCCACATTGTTCTTGTCCTATACTATACTTGTTTTCCAGCCAGTGCAGTATTGCATGGCTCAAATATTAATTTAGACAGATATAGGCTTCTTTGTAATATGAGCTCTAGTAAATATTTGAAGCTTGTTATGTTGGCAGAAGTGCTATTATAGCGAAGCCAGCAAGAGGTACAGTGCGTAGACGATCTTAAAAAACATGTAAATACATAAAGGAGGTTATTATTCAGACATCAAAAGCTTGTTATGTTTCCTTATTTGCTGCTTGCTTTAAGTTGTGTGTAGAGCTTCTGTAGCTTGCATTGTTGTTGTGCTCCTATATATATACTCATTCCAGCCACTTGACCCTGTTGTGTTTTGCTGCAGTGATGAGCAACTTGGCGAAGCAGCAGGCCAACCCCAAGGTGGGATCGTCCCCATGACAGCTAAGATGATGGCAAAGGTGAATGGGCCCTGGTGAACATCCCATGGTCGACGCTGCTTTCCGGGCCGGGGCCGTTTGGCACAAGTTTGGCCGGCGAAGGAGCTATGGCTGCTCCGATGATCACTCTGGCGCCTCCCGTCCTGCCCCTCTGATGGCCGCTTCCTCTTCGGCTCCGGCATAGGTAAGTCGTAGCATTTGGTGATGCTATAACTTCCATATTTTTCAAATTTAACATCTCATATGCTAAAATGTGGAAATTCTGTGAGGCTGAAATAAGTCATGCCCATCTCATATACTAAACTGTGGAAATTTTGTGAGGTTGAAATGTAGTAGTCCCTCCGATCCGAATTAATTAACGCATCCTCTATAGACATTGTATAGAGGATGCGTCAATTTATTTGGATCGGAGAGAGTATTAGTATAATCATGGTGGTACATTTCTCACATCTAAATAAGAGTGGCATCTTTTTTCATACATAGTGGGCTGGCTAGTTAGTCTCTTTCTTTGCAACCTGAATCGGTCTTGAGCTCAAGTGTAGTTGTTTGTGGGCGTTGTTGTAACATATGTATGTGGTATTTTCGTTAATTAATATAGATGGTCATGACAGAGGGCCAGCTAGCGAGGTATGTATTGCAATAGATAATTTGATCATGGGAATCTACTATATATTACCCATGTGTCTGCTGCTGGTATTAACATTCGGGTGGCAAGCATGTCGATATAAATCCAGGTTGAATGTTTTGATTTGTAAGCAGTAGAAGTGTACATGGCTGAGGCATGTAAACAGCCTGGGGGTGCATGCTAGCCACTACAGGAGTGCGTTTGGTCCGTATGGCTTCAAATCATTTCAAGTCAAATAGTTTGATTGTGAAGTAGGACTTGGAGTGGAGCGGGTTTGGCTTCCAAGAGTCCTTTTGTGGGTTGCTTTGGTAGTTTGCACATATGGGTGGGTTGGTTCAAGACTGGATTCCAAACCATTCCTTTACTCTTTTCTTCACGGTCATGGTAATTTTTTTGTGTGCATGTGTACCTGCTCCCTTGCCGGTGGGATTGCTGTGCTGGGTGCCTAGGTCTGTATGTAGAGATACACGTTCAGTTCAGGTGTTAGCCCCGTAGGAAGGGGTAAGAAATGGATACTGTCTCACTTAGTTGAGTTTGTTTTGTACTACAAACTTTGTTTTGTTGGGAAAAAAAAGAGGTTATAGCCGACTAACTCCATAGAAGTGAAATGACACATGGCATGAAACCTTAGTGCATGGGTTGAAGATCCATCAACTGTGTTGCATATATTCATAATGGGATTTGTGATAATAGCCATGTTGGAACGGCTGAAGTAGGATTATCCACAGTTTGTGCATTCTTCATTTTCATGGGAACTTATTGTAACGTGGCCATTGATTAAAATCATGTTCTCTCTGTTCCTATGTAGGTCCCTACACCACAGCCCAAGGAGGACGAGAAGACGGATGGTGTAAAACCAAGCTTGTCGTGCTGCTCTTGGTTGCTGCTGAATGTGATGTTCTGGTGGCGTGGATCATCAATTCCAAGGGCGAGGGCCTGATTGATGCATAGGTTCTGGGTCATTTCTTTACTCAAAAAGGTGGTGCTGGCTGGCTCTTAGCTTGTGGTGTGACTGAAGGAGGACGGATGGACGGGTCGTGGTGAAGCCCGAGGCCATGATGATGGATGGGAGCCGTTCGACATGGTTGTTAAGATTTGTTAGTTTTTCTTGGTTGTTTTCAGAATTGCTAGCTGTGTTGGTAGGATGGATGCATTGGAGCCGATAGTAGCTCTTAGGAATCATCCATCTTGGTGTTGATAGTATTGGATGGAGGAGCCAAAGCACACAAGTTGTATTTCTACTCTCATATGTGATATATCAGTTATAAATACCATTGTTTATTTGGATTCTTCCCCATGTGTTATGCTGCCGAAATTTCTAGTGAAAATCTACACGACTTGTCCAAAATTTGGCCTTGTTTGTAACGAAATCATAACTTTAGGGTCTTGTCCGCAAAATGCTAGGGTCTTGAATGCAAATTGACGCAGGGGACTAGGCTTTGCCGCGTGGTCCACATGATTGTGGGCGGTTTGAGGAACTCGGAGGTGTCGTACATTCGGTGCTTGATCGGTCAGAATGAGAAAAAGTTCGACTACATCAACCGTGTTGTCAAACGCTTCCGCTTTCGGTCTACGATGGTACGTGGACACACTCTCCCCCTTTCGTTGCTATGCATCTCCTAAATAGATCTTGCGTGAGCGTAGGATTTTTTTGAAATTGCATGCTACGTTTCCCAACACGGTCGTGGGCTTCCTCATGTCCGGCAGTCCGATCACAGAACTGCCGGGAGCCCCGGATGTATATGCTTCAGCGCCAAGGACAACTCACTTCCCCGCCACTCATTGAGTGGAACCCCAGGCTGATGCTTTAGTGGGAGGGGAAGGCGGCGCCTCCGCTTCCGTGAAGCCCATGTGGGATCGAGGAAGGTCCTCGAAAGAGAAGAACCGGGCAAGACACCGACTGTGTACGCCGGTCATGTCTACATAGTTCTTGAACCCGTAGGGTCCGCACGCTTAACGTTCGATGATGATATGTATTGTGAGTTATGTGATTTGATGTACCAAAGGTTGTTCAAAGTCCCGGATGTGATCACGGACATGACGAGGAGTCTCGAAATGGTCGAGACATGAAGATTGATATATTGGAAGGTTATGTTTGGACATCGGAAAGGTTTCAAATAGGTTCAGGCATTTTCCGGAGTACCGGGGGGGTTACCGGGGGAGAATAGACGCACAGTTCGGGACCCCTACCCGAGATCCGCCGGTTTTGACACCGACAGTCCTCAGAGCAGAACTGATGCACTGACCTTGCCAGGCCTCTCTGTCGTCAACGCCACCACGACGCCAGACAACTTCCTCCTCCTACGCGAGTCCATCTCCATGCATCGGACGCCGAGTCTCCACTGTGCCATGCCGCCGAGACCCACCATCGATGATACGGTTGATGCCACATCGCTCCACCTACATGCCATCTCGCGTCGACTCCGAACTACTAGCAACTCCACCACCCTGAGCAGTCCCCGGCCGACGCCTTCAGGAAGGAACACGACACCAAAGTGCCATCGTCGCCCAAACAGAGGAACAAAGGCTTTCACCTGCGCTCATGGTAGAGGTGGAGGGTGTAGGATCCACATTGAAGCCTCCAGGAAGGGAATCGGCGCCAAGGGCGTCGACTTTGGTGCGGCCGCCACACCGGCCTGGAGGTTCCCCCAGATCCATGCCCACCCGCTAGATCCGTCCAGGCAGTATCAACATCTTAAAATGGGAGAGATTTTCACTTTCCGGCCTCCGCACCAACTAGGGATGCATACAACCATTTTTGTATGAGTACCAAGATAAACATGGTCCTCAAATTTTTTTAAATGAGTATCAAATATTTCTTGATGAGAGTCTCAACCACACACCAAGCTTGATCCTCAATAGACGGGTGCATCACTCTCAGCATTACGTTGTAGCCTCCGTGCAACGATTACTCCAAGATTATAACATTTAATTTCAGTCAAAGCGGTGTGTATGAGGCTCAAGTCAGGAGCACATAGTGTGCTACAATCTTGCTTGCCTACGAAGCATTTGCCATTAAAGAGTGCAAAGTAGTAAATTGAAGGGAAACAAATACTTTTTATTCTACCTTGTGATCTATCCTCACCGTAATAAAGGCTAGTTAAAAATGACTCATACTCAGATCTTGGTGGTTCGTCCAGCGAACCCTAATATGGAATTTTACAGGCTTCATAGAAAACATCTAGAGACATGGTAGGTGGATGATCATAAAGACTAAATGAAACTCTAGATTCACGAGGATGATATCTAAATTTCTTAGTGAACGTTTCTCTGAGGTTAAGATGCTGGATGCACTTATCTTGGATGTAGGGGCCGAGCTCGGTGTGTGCACATATTGCTCAAACTCTTCCTTAATACCTGCACTCACCATGAAATTATTATACGGCCATAAGCATGATTTGATAGCGGCATCATGCATTGAGCTTGCACTTGGTTCAACATAGGACTGCCGTACCGAGCTACCGCTTTATGATGCCTCCGAGGACCTCCTCCTCGAAGAACTCCTAAAGAATTGCATTTTATTTGCGTACAATTTCTGGAAAATATTTAGGACATAAAAAATTTTGTCGATAAAACTTCATAAGATTGATAGCAACTACTCATATGGGTGCCTAGAGGCCATATCAAGCATTCATACTATTGAGAGCTCTAAGAATTCAACATGCAAGCTCATCTATAGCAGCACCAAGAGTAGCTAATTATTTAAAATATAAACCACTAAAGCAAAAACTAATTGGAGCAATGGAGGAGTCACATACCAAGTAGCAATCCCCGAAAACAGTTCCGGAAACGGAGCTTTGAGCAAAGAGATCGAAATCCGCGGGTTTGAGAGCAAGAACACGAGCGAGAGAGAGAGAGAGAGAGAGGGAGAGAGAGAGGGGGGGAGAGAGAGAGAGCTATGGTGATTTTTTTTTCTGGAGATAGGAGATGACATAGGATAAAAAGATAAGTGAGGGGACCCACGTCGGGACCATAACCCACCAAGGCGCGCCTGGGGTTGCTAGCGCGCCCTGGTGTATCATGGTCACCAGGTGCACCCCCTCTGATTTTATTTGCACCAGAAATTCAGAAATATTAAAAAAAACATATTGAATTTTCAGGGCATTCTGAACACTTTCATTTTTGGGTCATTCTTTATTGCATGGAAAAATCCAGAAAACAGGATAAACATGGCATTTTATTTTATTTAACTGAAAAAACAGAAAACAAAAGGCGGGAGCAGAAGGTTGTTGATGTCTACTACACAACTTTATTCTTGTAGACTCGTGTTGGGTCTCCAAGCGCAAAGTTTTGTAGGACAGTAGCAATTTCCCCTCAAGTGAATGACCTAAGGTTTATCAATCCGTGGGAGGCGTATGATGAAGATGGTCTCTCTCAAACAACCCTGCAACCAAATAACAAAGAGTCTCTTGTGTTCCCAACACACCAAATACAATGATAAATTGTATAGGTGCACTAGTTCGGTGAAGAGATGGTGATACAAGTGTAATATGGATAATATATATTGATTTTTGTAATAGGAACAATAAAAAGTAAGGTAGCAAGTAACAAAAGTGAGCACAAACGGTATTGCAATGCTTGGAAATGAGGCCTAGGGTTCGTACTTTCGCTAGTGCAATCTCTCAACAATGCTAATATAATTGGATCATATAACCATCCCTCAACGTGCGATGAAGAGTCACTCCAAAGTTCCTATCTAGCGCAGAACATAAGATAAAATTGTCTGTAGGGTACGAAACCACCTCAAAGTTATCCTTTCCGATCGATCTATCCAAGAGTTTGTATTAAAATAACACCATATGATACACATCAACCAACTCTAATGTCACCTAGATACTCCAATGTCACCGCGAGTATCCGTGAGTTGATTTACGATATGCATCAAACAATTTCAGATTCATAATACTCAACCCAATACAAAGTACCTCAAAGAGTGCCCCAAGATTTCTACTGGAGAAACAAAGGCGAGAACATGCATCAACTCCTATACATAGATTACCCCAATGTCACCTCGGGAATCCGCGAGTTGAGTGCCAAAACACACATCAAGTGAATCAATATGGGGTCCTCAGAGCAGAACTAATGCACCGACCTTGCCAGGCCTCTCTACCGTCAACGCCACCACGACGCCAAACAACTTCCTCCTCCTGCGCGAGTCCATCTCCGTGTATCGGACGCCGAGTCTCCACTGCGCCATGCTACCGAGACCCATAGTCGATGATACGGTTGATGCCACACCGCTCCACCTACATGCCATCTCGCGTCGACTCCGAACTACTAGCTACTCCACCACCCTAAGCAGTCCCCGGCCGACGCCTTCAGGAAGGAACACGACACCAAAGTGCCATCGTCGCCCAAACAGAGGAACAGAGGCTTTCTCCTGCGCTCATGACAGAGGTGGAGGGTGTAGGATCCACATTGAAGCCTCCAGGAAGGGAATCGGCGCTAAGGGCGTCGACTTTGGTGCGGCCGCCACGCCGGCCTGGAGTTTCCCCCAGATCCATGCCCACCCGCTAGATCTGTCCAGGCAGTACCAGCGTCTTAAAATGGGAGAGATTTTCACTTTCCGGCCTCTGCACCAACCAGGGATGCATACAACCATTTTTGTATGAGTACCAAGATAAATATGGTCCTCAATTTTTTTTAAATGAGTATCAAATATTTCTTGATGAGAGTTTCAACCACACCAAGTTTGATCCTCAATAGACAGGGGAAAACCACTGTGCATCACCTGTCAATTCTAGGAATTGAACTCCGGTCGCTAGGCTGCACAACCGCATGCCCAACCACTCAGCCAAGACTCTCTTTACTTAAAATTTGGGGAGAATTTCACTTCCCCAGCCTCTGCACCAACTAAGGATGCATACGGCCTTTTAAATATGACTACTAGGATTTTTTAATCCCAGTTATGCACTGAGCCTAGTCCTCGATGATAAATGCATGAGTTCCAGAAAAGCCTTATCGTTAAGAATAAATAGAAACCTAAATTCGCCTCTGTAAAGATTTAAACCCAGGTGTTGGGTTTGTACATCCATTCCCCCAACCAGTTGAACGGTTACAGAAAGTTTACAGGGCCGCCTCTAAAATGCCCTGACCATCCGGCGTTGGTGAAAACAAGGTGCCACACACCCGAGAGCAGTTGGTGAAAGTTTACATAACGTTTTTCAGCACGCACTCTTTTTTTTGCGTGCGCACTGTTTTACAGCTTCTGTTAGAGCTGTCTGGCGCCCAAAAAATTCGGATTTTAACGCGCGGCCCAGTTTTTGGGCGTCTGTTGGAGATGCTCTAATCGAGAGCAGTAAAAAAAAATACTGAAAAAGATAACATAATCCCTCCGGTTCATATTACTTGTAGCTGCTTTAGTACAAATTGGAGGGAGTAATACTTGTAGCTGCTTTAGTACAAATTGGAGGGAGTAATGCATTTGCATGCGGCGAGGAGATCAGATTCACTGCAATCTCATCGTACATAAAGATTCATGATACTTCCACGAAAACTAGAGCCAGTTGAACCGGCAGCACGTAAGTATTGCCACAAATATCCTCGTGAAGCCGTCACATGATCGCGCACGCGTTGACATCATCGTCGTTGAACATGTTGCTGACGGCGTCGCCGCCACGAGCAGGCCTGCGGGCGCGGCCGTGACGATCACCACCATCACCGTAGCCGCGTCGGTGGTAGCTGTAGGTGTCGCGGTACGGCTCGCTGCCGCCGAAGCAGCCCCCGGGAGACGCGAAGCGCAGCGGCGTGCCGCCGCTCGGCCAGAAGTCCGCCTTCTTCCCGCTCCGGCGGCGTACCTCCCGCAGCACCTTTCCCCGCTCCACGTACCCCGTCACCCTCACCTTCCCCGTCCCGGCGTCCACCTCCACGCTGTCCACTCCTCGGAGGTTCACGAGAGACTGCATCACGGCTCGCTCACAGCCGTCGCAGCACATCCAGACCTTGAGCTCCACCGTCTGGATACATGCAATGCAAGTGTTGTGCCGGTCAGGTAGCTTGCCGGCTGCCGGCCATCGATCGGTTTCCACCGGGATGGAAATGCAAAGAAACGAATGGGTAGTATATATAAACAGGACAACAAGCACGCGGGTGAACCTGGAGAGACAGGGCCGGTCTGCTCCGACTGGCCACCGTACGACCCGCGGCGCCGTGGTGGTGACGATGCGCGG
This sequence comes from Triticum urartu, assembly GCF_003073215.2. NCBI lineage: Eukaryota > Viridiplantae > Streptophyta > Magnoliopsida > Poales > Poaceae > Triticum > Triticum urartu. Next base: position 360,200,555 of record NC_053022.1, on the reverse strand, counting down.
AGCTTCTGCCCGCCGGGTGGCCGCGGTAGTGTCGCGTGTCGTGGTGCCCCCCGGGAGGGTAGAAGCAGCAGCAGAAGAAGGACAGGAGCACGTCGGAGACCAGGTCCGCCATGAGTGCACGCGTGTGTCGTGCGAGATCCAATCCAAGTGATGAACCAACAACCGATCAAGAAGCTCTTGCAGCTCGATCGAGTAGCTAGCTAGCTATGCGTGGCACTGGGGCTCCGCAAGCAGTCCGCACTGGGATCTACTTAACTGAAGAGTGTCGGCTCGGACGGACAGCCAAAAGCCAATTCCTTTCTGATCTCATCGAGCAATGGGTGCTTCAGTTGTTGGTGTCACATGCAACAATATGGAGGGATTTCTTAAGAAAATGCGGGTAGGTTTCATCTGCAGTGTAATGTAAAACCGAGGAGGGAGGTCTGCATGTGTGAGGCAGCAGAAAGACGACAATGCCTTTGGCGAAATAATAAATAAAACAAATAATACGAGTACGCATGCATGCAGCTGTCCTTTTTCTCTTCAGAAAGAAGAAAGACTAGTCGATCCAGAAGAAGCAATGATCCTTATTTAAAAATAACTCGAGATTAGCCGAAATTAAAACACATACATATACTTACCGACGAAGGAATTGCCTCATGCAGGATTTCCTTAGGACATATGCAACGCCGATCCGTAAATTTTCTTCCACGCCAATCCGCGAACAAGGGATCAGTTCGGAGACACAGATGTGGAAGGTGGTCATCCAATGCTATTCCGTATACGTCCATTAATAAAGGATATATTTAAATTCAAATAAAGTCTGGTCCATGACGCGTCGATCACATACCCAATCACAATCAAAAAGAGGCAAGTATGCTCAAGCTTTTACATGCCCGATCACAAAAAAATATAAGTCCGGCAGTTCATGCAAAATAATTCCGATCCTCCACGCTCAAGGTGCGGTCGCTGCCGCGTATGCAACCTTCTTCTCCGCCGCCTCCTCATCCTTCTTGCCCGCCGCCTCCAACTCATTTTTCTACTGCTGCAACATCTTATAGCGGACGGCTTCCACGATCATCCTTGTGTCCGCATCGACTGCGATCTTCACCTTCTTTTCTTCTAGCATTGCCTTCTTCTCCTCGACCATGACCTTCTTCTCTTCGATCATGGCTCTTGTCTATTCGAGCGCTAGCTTCTTCCCGGCCGCCTTCATTAATAGTTTGAACCTCTCCACCTTTTTTGTCCTCCTTGATGTCCGAGCGCTTGACGTATGCCTCCTCCTTTTTGGACAAGATGTCCTCGAACCTCTCTATCATCTTCACCACCGCACCTTTCTCGCTTTGCCTTCTCCTTCTCCCACTTCTTTTCCCAGCACCCTCTTCTAATCTTCTTGAGCGGTTCTTTTGTTGGGTCGGTTGGGCCACCGATTTCTTCCTTGGTGTCCTGTGCGGCGTTCTTGGCTATGAATAGGTTCCACTTCGATTGCCCATTCAACTTCAACTAGCAATGCATGACAGTGAAGTTTTCTGGTCCAACTTCTTGAACACTTTACACGCATGAGAAGGCCAAAAAATAAATATTGTCAACAAAACTATGCATATCCGACCAATGATAAAAATACTATGCATATCCGGCTAGTGATCAACATAACTATGCATATCCAGCTAGTGATCAACACAACTATGCATATCCAGCCAGTGATCAACAAAACTATGCATACCCTACTAGTAATCAACAAAAATATGCATATTCGGCTAGTAATAAAAAAAATATGCATATTCGGCTACAAAACTATGCATATCTGACCAAATCAACTTACTTGCTCGGTGATTTGGGCACCACTAGGGCACCGTGTGATGAGATGCGCCAAGTGGCTGCAATACTCCGACACAGCCTCTTGGATGGTGTCCCATCGATGGTTGAAGGACTTTGGTTCAGGGTTGCGGATGAACGCGTCGGAGTGGGGCGCGAAATGCTTGTGTGAATGTTGGCCCGAAAATTTGAGCCCTTTTGCTTCGTGCCATGGATCTGATCGAGGCTAGTGGCAAACCATGCATCGCACAACAACTCGTCCTCTAGCATGTTAAAACTTTCTCCTCTATGCTTCTTCAGATCGCTTGCAAAATCATCCGGATTATCGTCTTCATTGTCCTCCTCCCCCTCCTCTAGTGTACCCATGCCGGTCTGGATGTAGATCTACTACGTGCTAGTCTGGGCGTAGCCCTGCTGCGTGTGGGTATAGTTGCTGGCTGATACGTCCATTTTGCATTATGCTTTTATATCGATATTTATCGCATTATGTGCTGTTATTACACATTATGTCACAATACTTATGTCTACTCTCTCTTATTTTACAAGGTTTACATGAAGAGGAAGAATGCCGCAGCTGGAATTCTGGGCTGGAAAAGGAGCAAATATTAGAGACCTATTCTGCACAACTCCAAAAGTTCTGAAACTTCACGGGAGCAAGTTTCAGAATATATAAAAAATATTGGGTGAAAGAAGTACCAGAGGGGAGCCACCCACCATCCACGAGGGTGGGGGCGCGCCCTACCCCCTGGGCGCGCCCCCTGGCAGCCCTCTGATGCCCATCTTCTGCTATATGAGGTCTTTCGTCGAGGAAAAAAATCATAAGCTAGCTCACGGGACGAAACTCCGCCGCCACGAGGCGGATCCTTGGCGGAACCAATCTAGGGCTCCGGCAGAGCTGTTCTGCCAGGGAAACTTCCCTCCAGGAGGGGGAAATCATCACCATCGTCATCACCAACGATCCTCTCATCGGGAGGGGGTCAATTTCCATCAACATCTTCACCAACACCATCTCATCTCAAACCCTAGTTCATCTCTTGTATCCAATCTTTGTCCCAAAGCTTCAGATTGGTACCTGTGGGTTGCTAGTAGTGTTGATTACTCTTTGTAGTTGATGCTAGTTGGTTTATTCGGTGGAAGATCATATGTTCAGATCCTTTATGCATATTATGCCCCTCTGATTATGAACATGAATATGATTTGTGAGTAGTTACGTCTGTTCCTGAGGACATGGGAGAAGTCTTGCTATAAGTAGTCATGTGAATTTGGTATTCGTTCGATATTTTGATGAGATGTATGTTGTCTTTGTTGGGTTTCGTAGTAATTTCAAAAAATTTCCTACGCACACGCAAGATCATGTGATGCATAGCAACGAGGGGGGAGAGTGTTGTCTACGTACCCACGCAGACCGACTGCGGAAGCGTTGACGCAACGTAGAGGAAGTAGTCGTGCGTCTTCTCGATCCAACCGATCAAGCACCGAAACTACGGCACCTCCGAGTTCGAGCACACGTTCAGCTCGATGACGATCCCCGGACTTCGATCCAGCAAAGTGTCGGGGAAGAGTTCCGTCAGCACGACGGCGTGGTGACGATCTTGATGCACTACAGCAGCAGGGCTACGCCTAAACTCCGCTACAGTACTATCGAGGAATATGGTGGCTGGGGCACCGCACACGCCTAAGGAATAGATCACGTGGATCAACTTGTGTGTTCTAGGGTGCCTCTGCCTCAGTATATAAAGGACTAGAGGGGGGAGGCTGGCCGGCCAAGGTGTGGCGCGCTAGGAGAGTCCTACTCCCTCTGGGAGTAGGATTCCCCCCCCCCCAATCCTAGTTGGAATAGGATTCGCGGAGGGGGAAAAGAGAGGGAGGGGGCCGGCCACCTCTCCTAGTCCTAATAGGACTAGGGGAAGGGGGAGGCGCGCAACCCATGTAGGGCTGCCTCTTCTCTTTTCCACTAAGGCCCATCATGGCCCATTTAGCTCCCGGGGGGTTCCGGTAACCTTCCCGGTACTCCGGTAAAATCCCGATTTCACCCGGAACACTTCCGATATCCAAACATAGGCTTCCAATATATCAATCTTTATGTCTCGACCATTTCGAGACTCCTCGTCATGTCCGTGATCACATCCGGGACTCCGAACAACCTTCGGTACATCAAAATGCATAAACTCATAATATAACTGTCATCGTAACCTTAAGCGTGCGGACCCTACGGGTTCGAGAACAATGTAGACATGACCGAGATACGTCTCCGGTCAATAACCAATAGCGGGACCTGGATGCCCATATTGGCTCCTACATATTCTACGAAGATCTTTATCGGTCAGACCGCATAACAACATACGTTGTTCCCTTTGTCATCGGTATGTTACTTGCCCGAGATTCGATCGTCGGTATCCAATACCTAGTTCAATCTCTTTGCCGGTAAGTCTCTTTACTCGTTCTGTAATACATCATCCCGCAACTAACTCATTTAGTTGCAATGCTTGCAAGGCTTAAGTGATGTGCATTACCGTGAGGGCCCAGAGATACCTCTCCGACAATCAGAGTGACAAAACCTAATCTCGAAATACGCCAACCCAACATGGACCTTTGGAGACACCCGTAGTACTCCTTTATAATCACCCAGTTACGTTGTGACGTTTGGTAGTACCCAAAGTGTTCCTCCGGTAAACGGGAGTTGCATAATCTCATAGTTATAGGAACATGTATAAGTCATGAAGAAAGCAATAGCAACATACTAAACGATCGGGTGCTAAGCTAATGGAATGGGTCATGTCAATCAGATCATTCTCTTAATGATGTGATCCCGTTAATCAAATAACAACTCATTGTTCATGGTTAGGAAACATAACCATCTTTGATTAACGAGCTAGTCAAGTAGAGGCATACTAGTGACACTTTGTTTGTCTATGTATTCACACATGTATTATGTTTCCGGTTAATACAATTCTAGCATGAATAATAAACATTTATCATGATCATAAGGAAATAAATAATAACTTTATTATTGCCTCTAGGGCATATTTCCTTCAGTCTCCCACTTGCACTAGAGTCAATAATCTAGATTACACAGTAATGATTCTAACACCCATGGAGCCTTGGTGCTGATCATGTTTTGCTCGTGGAAGAGGCTTAGTCAACGGGTCTGCAACATTCAGATCCGTATGTATCTTGCAAATCTCTATGTCTCCCACCTGGACTAGATCCCGGATGGAATTGAAGCGTCTCTTGATGTGCTTGGTCCTCTTGTGAAATCTGGATTCCTTTGCCAAGGCAATTGCACCAGTATTGTCACAAAAGATTTTCATTGGACCCGATGCACTAGGTATGACACCTAGATCGGATATGAACTCCTTCATCCAGACTCCTCCGTTTGCTGCTTCCGAAGCAGCTATGTACTCCGCTTCACATGTAGATCCCGCTACGACGCTTTGTTTAGAACTGCACCAACTTACAGCCCCACCGTTTAATGTAAACACGTATCCGGTTTGCGATTTAGAATCGTCCAGATCAGTGTCAAAGCTTGCATCAACGTAACCATTTACGATGAGCTCTTTGTCACCTCCATATACGAGAAGCATATCCTTAGTCCTTTTCAGGTATTTCAGGATGTTCTTGACCGCTGTCCAGTGATCCACTCCTGGATTACTTTGGTACCTCCCTGCTAGACTTATAGCAAGGCACACATCAGGTCTGGTACACAGCATTGCATACATGATAGATCCTATTGCTGATGCATAGGGAACATCTTTCATATTCTCTCTATCTTCTACGGTGGTCGGGCATTGAGTCTTACTCAATTTCACACCTTGTAACACAGGCAAGAATCCTTTCTTTGCTTGATCCATTTTGAACTTCTTCAAAACTTTGTCAAGGTATGTTGTTTGTGAAAGTCCAATTAAGCGTTTTGATCTATCTCTATAGATCTTAATGCCTAATATGTAAGCAGCTTCACCGAGGTCTTTCATTGAAAAACTCTTATTCAAGTATCCCTTTATGCTATCCAGAAATTCTATATCATTTCCAATTAATAATATGTCATCCACATATAATATCAGAAATGCTACAGAGCTCCCACTCACTTTCTTGTAAATACAGGCTTCTCCAAAAGTCTGTATAAAACCAAATGCTTTGATCACACTATCAAAATGTTTATTCCAACTCCGAGAGGCTTGCACCAGTCCATAAATGGATCGCTGGAGCTTGCATACTTTGTTAGCTCCCTTTGGATCGACAAAACCTTCTGGTTGCATCATATACAAATCTTCTTCCAGAAATCCATTCAGGAATGCAGTTTTGACATCCATCTGCCAAATTTCATAATCATAAAATGCGGCAATTGCTAACATGATTCGGACAGACTTAAGCATCGCTACGGGTGAGAAAGTCTCATCGTAGTCAATCCCTTGAACTTGCCGAAAACCTTTCGCGACAAGTCGAGCTTTGTAGACAGTAATATTACCGTCAGCGTCAGTCTTCTTCTTGAAGATCCATTTATTCTCAATTGCTTGCCGATCATCGGGCAAGTCAACCAAAGTCCATACTTTGTTCTCATACATGGATCCCATCTCAGATTTCATGGCTTCAAGCCACTTTGCGGAATCTGGGCTCACCATTGCTTCTTCATAGTTCGTAGGTTCATCATGATCTAGCATCATGACTTCCAGAACGGGATTGCCGTACCACTCTGGCGCGGATCTCACTCTAGTTGATCTACGAGGTTCAGTAGTATCTTGTTCTGAAGTTTCATGATCATTATCATTAACTTCCTCACTAACTAGTGTAGGTGTCACAGAAACAGTTTTCTGTGATGTACTACTTTCCAATAAGGGAGCAGGTATAGTTACCTCGTCAAGTTCTAATTTCCTCCCACTCACTTCTTTCGAGAGAAACTCCTTCTCTAGAAAGTTTCCGAATTTAGCAACAAAAGTCTTGCCTTCGGATCTGTGATAGAAGGTGTATCCAATAGTTTCCTTTGGATATCCTATGAAGACACATTTCTCCGATTTGGGTTCGAGCTTATCAGGTTGAAGCTTTTTCACATAAGCATCGCAGCCCCAAACTTTTAGAAACGACAACTTTGGTTTCTTGCCAAACCACAATTCATAAGGCGTCATCTCAACGGATTTTGATGGTGCCCTATTTAACGTGAATGCGGCCGTCTCTAGAGCGTATCCCCAAAACGATAGCGGTAAATCAGTAAGAGACATCATAGATCGCACCATATCTAGTAAAGTACGATTACGACGTTCGGACACACCATTACGCTGAGGTGTTCCGGGTGGCGTGAGTTGCGAAACTATTCCACAATTTTTCAAATGTACACCAAACTCGTAACTCAAATATTCTCCTCCACGATCAGATCGTAGAAACTTTATTTTCTTGTTATGATGATTTTCAACTTCACTCTGAAATTCCTTGAACTTTTCAAACGTTTCAGACTTATGTTTCATTAAGTAGATATACCCATATCTGCTTAAATCATCTGTGAATGTGAGAAAATAACGATATCTGCCACGAGCCTCAATATTCATCGGACCACATACATCTGTATGTATGATTTCCAACAAATCTGTTGCACTCTCCATACTACCGGAGAACGGTGTTTTGGTCATCTTGCCCATGAGGCACGGTTCGCAAGTACCAAGTGATTCATAATCAAGTGGTTCCAAAAGTCCATCAGTATGGAGTTTCTTCATGCGCTTTACACTGATATGACCTAAACGGCAGTGCCACAAATAAGTTGCACTATCATTATCAACTCTGCATCTTTTGGCTTCAACACTATGAATATTCTTTAAGGGTGCATGACCATAAAAGATATTACTCATATAAATAGAACAACCATTATTCTCTGATTTAAATGAATAACCGTCTCGCATCAAACAAGATCCAGATATAATGTTCATGCTCAACGCTGGCACCAAATAACAATTATTTAGGTCTAATATTAATCCCGAAGGTAGATGTAGAGGTAGCGTGCCGACTGCGATCACATCGACTTTGGAACCGTTTCCCACGCGCATCGTTAACTCGTCCTTAGCCAATCTTCGCTTAATTCGTAGTCCTTGTTTCGAGTTGCAAATATTAGCAACAGAATCAATATCAAATACCCAGGTGCTACTGCGAGCATTTGTAAGGTACACATCAATAACATGTATATCACATATACCTTTGTTCACCTTGCCATCCTTCTAATCCGCCAAATACTTGGGTCAGTTCCGCTTCCAGTGACCAGTCTGCTTGCAGTAGAAGCACTCAGTTTCAGGCTTAGGTCCAGGTTTGGGTTTCTTCTCTTGAATAGCAACTTGCTTGCCGTTCTTTTTGAAGTTCCCCTTCTTCTTCCCTTTGCCCTTTTTTCTTGAAACTAGTGGTCTTGTTGACCATCAACACTTGATGCTCCTTCTTGATTTCTACCTCCGCAGCTTTCAGCATTGCGAAGAGCTCGGGAATAGTCTTATTCATCCCTTGCATATTATAGTTCATCACGAAGCTCTTGTAGCTTGGTGGCAGTGATTGGAGAATTCTGTCAATGACGCAATCATCTGGAAGATTAACTCCCAATTGAATCAAGTGATTATTATACCCAGACATTTTGAGTATATGCTCACTGACAGAACTATTCTCCTCCATCTTGCAGCTATAGAACTTATTGGAGACTTCATATCTCTCAATCCGGGCATTTGCTTGAAATATTAACTTCAACTCCTGGAACATCTCATATGCTCCATGACGTTCAAAACGTCGTTGAAGTCCCGATTCTAAGCCGTAAAGCATGGCACACTGAACTATCGATTAGTCATCAGCTTTGCTCTGCCAGACGTTCATAACATCTGGTGTTGCTCGAGCAGCAGGCCTGGCACCCAGCGGTGCTTCCAGGACGTAATTCTTCTGTGCAGCAATGAGGATAATCCTCAAGTTACGGACCCAGTCCGTGTAATTGCTACCATCATCTTTCAACTTTGCTTTCTCAAGGAACGCATTAAAATTCAACGGAACAACAACACGAGCCATCTATCTACAATCAAGCATAAACAAGCAAGATACTATCAGGTACTAAGTTTCATGATAAATTTAGGTTCAATTAATTTACTTAAAGAACTCCCACTTAGATAGACATCCCTCTAATCCTCTAAGTGATTACGTGATCCAAATCAACTAAACCATGTCCGATCATCACGTGAGATGGAGTAGTTTCATTGGTGAACATCACTATGTTGATCATATCTACTATATGATTCACGCTTGACCTTTCGGTCTCCGTGTTTCGAGGCCATATCTGTATATGCTTGGCTCGTCAAGTATAACCTGAGTATTCCGCGTGTGCAATTGCACCCGTTGTATTTGAACGTAGAGCCTATCACACCCGATCATCACGTGGTGTCTCAGCACGAAGAACTTTCGCAACGGTGCATACTCAGGGAGAACACTTCTTGATAATTAGTGAGAGATCATCTTATAATGCTACCATCAATCAAAGCAAGATAAGATGCATAAAAGATAAGCATCAAATGCAATCAATATAAGTGATATGATATGGCCATCATCATCTTGTGCTTGTAATCTCCATCTTCGAAGCACCGTCGTGATCACCATCGTCACCGGCGCGACACCTTGATCTCCATCGTAGCATCGTTGTCATCTCGCCAATCTTATGCTTCCACGACTATCGCTACCGCTTAGTGATAAAGTAAAGCATTACAGCGCGATTGCATTGCATAAAATAAAGCGACAACCATATGGCTCCTGCCGGTTGCCGATAACTCGGTTACAAAACATGATCATCTCATACAATAAAATTTAGCATCATGTCTTGACCATATCACATCACAACATGCCCTGCAAAAACAAGTTAGACGTCCTCTACTTTGTTGTTGCAAGTTTTACGTGGCTGCTACGGGCTTAAGCAAGAACAAATCTTACCTACGCATCAAAACCACAACGATAGTTTGTCAAGTTGGTGCTGTTTTAACCTTTGCAAGGACCGGGCTTAGCCACACTCGGTTCAACTAAAGATGGAGAAACTGTCACCCGCAAGCCACCTATGTGCAAAGCACATCGGGAGAACCGGTCTCGCGTAAGCATACGCGTAATGTCGGTCCGGGCCGCTTCGTCCAACAATACCGCCGAACCAAAGTATGACATGCTGGTAAGCAGTATGACTTATATCGCCCACAACTCACTTGTGTTCTACTCGTGCATATAACATCAACATATAAAACCTAGGCTCGGATGCCACTGTTGGGGAACGTAGTAATTTCAAAAAATTTCCTACGCACACGCAAGATCATGGCGATGCATAGCAACGAGAGGGGAGAGTGTGATCTACGTACCCTTGTAGATCGACAACGGAAGCATTTGGTTGATGTAGTCGTACGTCTCCACGGCTCGACCGATCAAGCACCGAAACTACAGCATCTCCGAGTTCTAGCACACGTTCAGCTCGATGACGATCCCCGGACTCCGATCCAGCGAAGTGTCGGGGAAGAGTTCCGTCAGCACGACGGCGTGGTGACGATCTTGATGCACTACCGTCGCAGGGCTTCGCCTAAGCACCGCTACAATATTATCGAGGACTATGGTGGAAGGGGGCACCGCACATGGCTAAGAATATGATCACGTGGATCAACTTGTGTGTCTAGGGGTGCCCTGTGCCCCCGTATATAAAGGAGCAAGGGGAGGAGGCCGGCCGGCCCTGTAGGCGCGCCAAGGAGGAGTCCTCCTCCTAGTAGGAGTAGGACTCCTACTAGGAGGGGGAAAGAAGTGGGGAGGGAGAGGGAAAGGGGGGGCGCCGCCCCCCTCTCCTAGTCTAATTCGGACCAGGGGGGAGGAGGCGCGTGGCCCACCTTTGGCTGCCCCTCTCTCTCTCAGGCCCATATGGCCCATTACTTCTCCCGGGGGGCTCCGGTAACCCTCCGGCTCTCCGGTTTTCTCCGAAATCACCCGGAACACTTCCGGTGTCCGAATATAGACGTCCAATATATCAATCTTTATGTCTCGACCATTTCGAGACTCCTCGTCATGTCCGTGATCACATCCGGGACTCCGAACTAACTTCGATACATCAAAACTCATAAACTCATAATATAACTGTCATCGAAACCTTAAGCGTGCGAACCCTACGGGTTCGAGAATAATGTAGACATGACCGAGACACGTCTCCGGTCAATAACCAATAGCGGAACCTGGATGCTCATATTGGCTCCTACATATCCTACGAAGATCTTTATCGGTCAGACCGCACAACAACATACGTTGTTCCCTTTGTCATCGGTATGTTACTTGCCTGAGATTCGATCGTCGGTATCTCAATACCTAGTTCAATCTCGTTACCGGCAAGTCTCTTTACTTGTTCCGTAATACATCATCTCGCAACTAAATCATTAGTTGCAATGCTTGCAAGGCTTATGTGATGTGCATTACCGAGAGGGCCCAGAGATACCTCTTCGACAATCGGAGTGACAAATCCTAATCTTGAAATACGCCAACCCAACATGTACCTTTGGAGACACCTATAGAGCACCTTTATAATCACCCATTTACGTTGTGACGTTTGGTAGCACACAAAGTGTTCCTCCGGCAAACGGGAGTTGCATAATCTCATAGTCATAGGAACATGTATAAGTCATGAAGAGAGCAATAGCAACATACTAAACGATCGGGTGCTAAGCTAATGGAATGGGTCATGTCAATCAGATCATTCACCTAATGATGTGATCCCGTTAATCAAATAACAACTCCTTGTTCATGGTTAGGAAACATAACCATCTTTGATTAACGAGCTAGTCAAGTAGAGGCATACTAGTGACACTTTGTTTGTCTATGTATTCACACATGTATTATGTTTCCGGTTAATACAATTCTAGCATGAATAATGAACATTTATCATGATATAAGGAAATAAATAATAACTTATTATTGCCTCTAGGGCATATTTCCTTCACTTCTTGCATAGCTTGAATCCATTCAGGTTCCATGAAGGCTTCTTCAACTTTCTTGGGTTCAGATATTGAGACGAATGCGAAGTGCCCACAGAAATTTGCTAGCTGTGTTGCCCTTGAACGAGTGAGTGGACCTGGTGCATTGATGCTATCAATTATTCTCTCAATCTGTACTTCATTTGCAACACGAGGATGTACAGGACGAAGATTTTGCTCTTGCTGATCATTGCCATCGTTAGAGGGATTGTCTTCAGGCTGATCAGGTGCGGAGATGATAAGTTCCTCTTCAGGCTGAGCTTCAGACGGTATGATTTCTCCAGTTCCCATAAGTTTGATTGATTCACTGGATGGAACTTCATCTAGCACATTTGGCAGGTGCTCTCTTTGTGAGTCGTTCGTCTCATCAAACCGCACATCCACTGTTTCAACCACTTTATAGTGAAAAAGGTTGAAGACTCTGTAGGAGTGCGAATCCTTTCCATATCCAAGCATAAAACCCTCATGTGCTTTTGGTGCAAATTTTGAAGTGTGATGTGGATCCTTGATCCAGCACCTGGCGCCAAATACTCTGAAGTAACTGACGTTTGGCTTCTTGCCAGTAAGGAGCTCATAGGATGTCTTGTTCAGAAGCTTGTGAAGATAAACACGATTGATGATATGGCAGGCAGTATCAATGGCTTCAGGCCAGAACTTTCTTGGAGTCTTGTATTCATCAAGCATTGTCCAGGCCATCTCAATAAGTGTTATGTTCTTGCGTTCGACGACGCCATTCTGCTGTGGCGTGTACGGAGCTGAGAATTCATGTGTGATGCCTAAGGTATCAAGATATGTATCTTGGCCAGTGTTCTTGAATTCAGTGCCATTTTCACTTCTGATGTGCTTTATCTTGGCGCCATAGTTGTTCATTGCTCGACTGGCGAAGCGTCTGAAGACATCCTGCACTTCAGTCTTGTAGAGGATTATATGCACCCAAGTATATCTTGAATAATCATCAACAATGACAAAGCCATAGAGACAAGCAGTAGTAGTAAGAGTTGAGTAATGAGTGGGACCGAAAAGATCCATGTGGAGCAGTTTGAAGGGTTGAGTCGTTGTCATGATTGTCTTCGAGGGATGCTTGGCCCTCGTCATCTTTCCTGCTTCACAGGCACCGCATAAGTGATCCTTCTTGAACTTGACGCCCTCGATGCCTATGACATGCTTCTTCCTTGCAAGGGTGTGGAGGTTCCTCATGCCAGCATGCCCTAGCCTTCGATGCCAGAGCCAGCATTCAGAAGCTTTTGCTAGAAGACATACTGCAAGTTGTGGTCCTGCTGAGAAATCTACCACGTACAAATCATCTTTCGATACCCTTCAAACACTAGAGACTTGTCAGATTCCATTAGTACAAGGCAACGATATTTTCCAAACATCACAATCATGTTTAAATCGCAAAGCATTGAGACAGACATTAAGTTGAAACCAAGGGATTCAACAAGCATGACTTTATCCATGTGTTGATCCTTTGAGATTGCAACTCTACCTAGACCCAATACCTTGCTTTTACCAGTGTCAGCAAATGTGATGTGACTTTTGTCAGATGGACGTAAAGTTGAGTCCATGAGAAGGCTTCGCTTGCCAGTCATGTGATTTGTACACCCACTATCAATAATCCATTCTGAAGCAGCTGGTGTCGTACCCTACAGTGCAGTTAGGGGGATAGGCTTCACGAAGAGAATTGTGAAGCAAAAACATTTGACGAACCAGTGGATTATGAAAGCTTAGATCGAGATTAGGACTGATAGGGCAAGTAGCAAGCGATCAGGAACAAAGTACATAATAAGACCATTTGGGCATTTGATCTTGCGCCCTACAAGATGTTTAAGGTCCCCAGCAATAGCGTTCAGACGATTTTGGTTTTCGCTGGAGACCTTTCCCTGCAAAAGAGAGTTAAGCTTTCTTAGCCACCCACATCTTCAAGGGTGGTTCGAAGCAATGAGTCTAAGTGCAGCATCTGAGAACTTTGGCTTTGGAGCCCTAGCAAAAAGTCTTGCAGGTGGACAATAGTACTCATAAGAATAAGCAGAATAGTTCTTGGTCTTATGAACATGTGGTTTGTTGAACCGCGCTCATATTCATAGGCCTGAGTATGGCTTCCCTGCAAAACATTTGCGTTAGTGCGACCAGGTGAGTCCTCTGTCTATATGAAGCCTTTGGACCGTATGAAGCCTGTGGTCTGGGGTTTGTCTTCTTCACCTGTGGTGTCATGATGACATTCACAGGAAGATTCTCCAAACACCTTTTCGGCACCCAGATCTTCTTCATAGGCGGTCCATTCCTGCAGTTAGTACCAATATACCTGGCAAACACTTCACCATTCTGATTCTTAAACAGTTTATAGTTTGCATCAAAGGATTCATCAATGACAATGGGGTTAGCACAAGTGAAGCCAGATAGGTGGATGGATCCGCTGAAGGTTCCTTTGCAGCAACCCATGTGGTTTTGGGGTACTGCTCAGGTTTCCAGTAAGAGCCATCAGCATTCATTTTCCTTTCGAACCCAACACCCTCTTTCCTAGGGTTTCGGTTCAGGATCTGCCTTTTGAGGACATCACATAGTGTCTGATGCCCTTTGAGACTTTTGTACATCCCTTTCAAGCAATGTCTTAACCTGGCATTCTCATCAGCAATAGCAGTGGTATCTCAGCAGAGGGGTTAGTTACCACATCAACAGTTGAAGATATTGCAACAGTAGCAGCAGTAGAACATTCAGCAACAGAAGTAGAGTTATCACGCTCAATGCATTTAAGACATGGTGGTTCAAATCCTTCCTGAGCTGAACTGATCTGTTTGGCGCGAAGTGACTCGTTTTCCTTTTGAAGATCTTCATGAGCCGCTCTCAATTTCTCAAGATCTTGCTTCCTTTGAAGATAATCATAGGAAAGCCTTTCATGAGTTGTTGAGAGCGTTTCATGACGACTTTCAAGTTCCTCATACTTAACATGAAGATTTTTTATGTCTTCAATTAAGGACTGAGATCGAGTCATTTCAGCGTCTAACAGATCATCGCTTTTGTCGAACAGTTTTTAAATGTGTTCCATAGCTTTCTATTGTTCAGTCGCAATTTTAACAAGTGTTTTATAGCTGGGTTTGGAACCACAATCAGAGTCATCGTCACTAGATGTTTATAGTGAGTAGTGCGTGTGTTTACCTTGGCACCGCGTGCCATGAAGCAGTAGGAAGGAGCGGAGTAGTCCTTGTCATTTGCATCGGTGTCGGTGATGAAGTCATTGTCTTCAGTGTTGAAGATGGACTTGGCAACGTATGCTGTAGCCAGACTTGCAACGCCAGAATCGGACTCCTCCTCAGACTCCACCTCCGCCTCCTCAGAAGCGGACTCTTCCTTAGACCATTTCCTTGCAACATAGCGCACGTGCCTTGCCAGATGAGCTTCTGTTGTGATGAAGACTTGGAGGAAGACTTGGAGAAGACTTTGAGTATTTCTTCTTCTTTTGTCGTCAGAGTCATACTCCTTGCTCTTCTTCTTCTTGTTGTTCTCATTGTCCCACTGTGGACACTCAGAGATGTAGTGGCCAGGTTTCTTGCACTTGTGACATGTTCTCTTCTTGTAGTCATGAGCAGAAGCTTCATCATTCCTTGAGCTTGATCGTGAAGACTTTCTGAAGCCTTTCTTCTTGGTGAATTTTTGGAACTTCTTCATAAGCATAGCAAGCTCCTTTCCAATGTCTTCAGGATCATCAGAACTGCTGTCAGATTCTTCTTCAGATGAGGAGACAACCTTTGCCTTCAAGGCACGAGTTCGCCCATAGTTGGGACCGTAGATGTCTCTTTTCTCAGAAAGCTGAAACTCGTGTGAGTTAAGCCTCTCAAGTATGTCAGACGGATCGAGTGTCTTGAAATCAGGACGTTCTTGAATCATCAGGGTAGGGTGTCAAACGAACTGTCAAGTGATCTCAGTAGTGTCTTGACGACCATGCTTGGTGATCTCAGTAGCGCCGAGGGCTTGAAGCTCATTTGTGATGTCAGTGAGTCGATCAAACGTGAGCTGGACATTCTCATTGTCATTTCTCTTGAAGCGGTTGAAGAGGTTGCGAAGGACACTGATTCTCTGATCTCTCTGGGTTGAGACGCCTTCGTTGACCTTGGAGAGCCAGTCCCAGACTAGCTTAGATGTTTCCAAAGCACTCAGCACGGCCATACTGTCCTTTGGTCAGATGACCACAGATGATATTCTTGGCAGTAGAGTCCAGTTGAACGAACTTCTTGACATCAGCAGCAGTGACACCTTCTCCAGCCTTGGGAACGCCGTTCTTGACGACATACCATAGGTCGACGTCAATGGCTTCAAGATGCATGCGCATCTTATTCTTCCAGTAGGGATATTCAGTTCCATCGAAGACGGGGCACGCAGCGGAGACTTTAATTATCCCTGCAGTCGACATAGCTAAAACTCCAGGTGGTTAAACCGAATCACACAGAACAAGGGAGTACCTTGCTCTGATACCAATTGAAAGTGTTATATCGACTAGAGGGGGGGTGAATAGGCGATTTTTATGAAAGTCTTCAAAACAGTGGAAGTTTCGAAGACAAACGATAGAAATAAACCTATTACCATGCAGCGGAAGGTAGACTACACTAGGCAAACCATAGTCAAGTATTCAATGAGTGAAAGCACAATGACTAATACAGCTAGGCAGTAAGGATCAGGTAGGAAGATATGTTAAGAAGCCAATCAGTACATGTAATCACTTAGTGAAGTCAAATGGTGATGCTATCGTACAATGACTTCACAAGAACCAACAGTAAGTAAGGGAAGGGAAGGATGAAACCAGTGACTCGTTGAAGACAATGATTTGTTGGACCAGTTCCAGTTGCTGTGACAACTGTACGTCTGGTTAGGGAGGCTGAGATTCAACTCAGAAGACCTCGTCTTCACCTTATTCCCCTTGAGCTAAGGACACCCAGTCCTCGCCCAATCACTCTGGTAAGTCTTCAAGGTAGACTTCCAAACCTTCACAGACTTCGTTCACGATCCACAATGACTCTTGGATGCTCAGAACGCGACGCCTAACCGGCTGGAGGATTCACAGTCCTCAAGTGTAATAAGTCTTCAGATCACACAGACAGGAAGACTTAAGTGATGCCTAACACTCTTTGGCTCTGGGTGTTTAGGGCTTTATCCTCGCAAGGAATTCTCTCTCAAAGGCTTCGAGGTGGGTTGCTCTCAAACGACAAAAGCCGTGCACTAACTCTGAGCAGCCAACCGTTTATGGTTGTAGGGGGTGGGCTATTTATAGCCACTAGGCAACCCGACCTGATTTGTCTGAAATGACCCTGGGTCACTAAGGAACTGACACGTGTTCCAACGGTCAGATTTCAAACACACAGGCAACTTTACTTGGGCTACAAGCAAAGCTGACTTGTCCAACTCTGGACAAGATTCGCTCTCATAGTCTTCACTCGAAGACATAGGATTTTGGTTAAGCATCACTTCAGTCATTCTGACTGGTTCTCTTGGACCCCACTTAACAGTACGGTGGTTCCTATGACTCAACAAAGAAACACAGAGACGAAAGATCTAAGTCTTCGAGCTCCATAGGCTTCATGTGGATGTCTTCTCTTGTCATAGTCTTCAATGTGAATATCTTCATATACCACCTTTGACTTCAATGTCTTCCTACATTTTTAGGGGTCATCTCTGGTAGGAAAACCGAATCAATGAGGGACTTCTACCTGTGTTATCCTGCAATTCTCACAAACACATTAGTCCCTCAACTAGGTTTGTCGTCAATACTCCAAAACCAACTAGGGGTGGCACTAGATGCACTTACAAACGATCCAAGTACCGAACGTACAACACCTCTGAGTTTAGCACACGTTCAGCTCGGTGACGTCCCATGAACTCCGATCCCGTAGAGCTTTGAGGGAGAGTTCCGTCAGCACGATGGCGTGATGACGGTTATGATGATGCTACCGATGCAGGGCTTCGCCTAAGCACCGCTACGATATGACTAAGGTGGATTATGTTGGAGGGGGGCACCGCACATGGCTAAAAGATCAACTGGTCAACTTGTGTGTCTTGGGGTGCCCCCTGCCCCCGTATATAAAGGAGCAAGGGGGGAGGTCGGCTGGCCCTAGCAGGGCGTGCCAAGAGGAGGAGTCCTCCTCCTAGTGGGAGTAGGACTCCCCTTTCCTAGTCCCACTAAGAGGGGGTGTTGGGGAACGTAGTAATTTCAAAAAATTCCTACGCACACTTCAAGATCATGGTGATGCACAATGAGAGGGAAGAGTATCGTCCACGTACCCTCGTAGACCGTAAGCGGAAGCGTTATGACATGCGGTTGATGTAGTCGTACGTCTTCATGATCCGACCGATCCAAGTACCGAACGTACGGCACCTCCGAGTTCAGCACACGTTCAGCTCGATGACGTCCCACGAACTCGATCCAGCAGAGCTTCAGGAGAGTTCCGTCAGCACGACGGCGTGATGACGGTGATGATGATGCTACCGATGCAGGGCTTCGCCTAAGCACCGCTACGATATGACCGAGGTGGATTATGGTGGAGGGGGGCACCGCACACGGCTGGAACAATCAACTTGTGTGTTCTAGGGTGCCCCCTGCCCCCGTATATAAAGGAGCAAGGGGGAGGCCGGCCGGCTGTAGGGCGCGCCAGGAGGAGGAGTCCTCCTCCTAGTAGGAGTAGGACTCCCCTTTCCTACTCCTACTAGGAGGAGGAAAGGAAGGGGGAAGGGGAGAAGGAGAGGAGGGAGGAGGAAAGGGGGGCCGGCCCTAGTCCAATTCGGTTTGGGCTAGGGGGGGCGCCCTTCCTCCTCTTTTCCACCCACTACTAGGAAAAGGGCTATAGATGATATGGCCACTAATGGCGCACCAGAAACGTGGTGCGCCACTACTATATAGTAATGGCGCATCATGAGCTGGTGCGCCATTAGTGTGGTAGACACTAATGCGCACCAGACCCACGGTGCGCCACTACTAACATATTTTTTTATTTTTCCAAAATACTAATGCGCACCAGGCACAGTGCACCATTACTAGTTTTAACTAGTAATGGCGCACCTACTACACAGTGCGCCACTACTTATTTTTTTTGCAAAACTATTATCATTTTTATTTTTCTGAACTCATGAATATTTTTAAATTTAATTCATGGGCACTTTTTGAATTCATGTATATTTTTTCAAATTTGATGATATTTTTTCATATTCAATATGAAAAAATATTGAATATTCATGAGGACACTCGATCATCGATCCCCCTCCATCGATCGCTATCCCTCCCCAGACCCTCGCCCCCCCCCACCCCTGCACCCTCCCCCGCCACTCCCGTACGCGCATGGACACGAACCTTGTAGGGGAGTGAACACTCGGGGTCAGGTGGACGATCCCCGTTCAGGTTGTTTGCCGACCGGTCAGTAAATGATGATAATCAAAAAAACAAATTTGATTATATTTTCAATAACAAATTGGTGATTTAAATAAATTTAATTGAATGCAAATATTTATAAATTTACGGCGCATGCTGCTGGTCGAGCTACTTAAAAAAAGTTATTTTGGAGGTTGGGGGATGCGCATTGGTTAAAATATGGGACCGTAGGGGATTGAATACCTCCCGATAATCTCGCTCCGCCGAATAAATAATTTTCGCGCTGCCGATGACAGCGAGCGGGGTATGGTCCTGCGGGAGCAAAGGCACGGGATGGTGGGTGGGCAGTATTGCGAGAGAAGTCGGGCGGGTCTCTTCTCCGGCGTTCTGGCGTAGAACACCGCAATTTGCTCTGTTTCGGGTAATAGGATTGGATTGTATTAGTTTCTTTGAAAATATTTAAGTGATTTTCAATATCATGTGTTAAGATTTGATTTGTTACAGAATTTCACCAAATAATTAATGGAGTCCAGGTGACCATTCCATGTAATCTGGATTATTTGATCAGTGAATGTCAGATTATTTTTGAAATTGTTTTAAGAATGGAATGTATTTTTTGGCTTTTGGGTCGTGATTAGTTATGGTTGCATGTCGGAGATTGATTTTTTGATAATAAACGTTGTGTGAATTAATGATAGATTAGATATTGATTATTTTTAAATTTTTTATGACTATATGTATTTTCGTGTTCTGTTTGTTTAAGGAAGCAGGAAGTTCGACTCCCCCCGCCGGCTGAACAGGACGTTGGTAATATGAACTCTCTCTTCTTCTCTCTGTTTACCAATTCTACTATTGTATAGAAACATCTTTATGTGATATGTCAACTTGTGAAGTTTGTGAACTACGAGAATTAGAAAGATTAGGGAAAGGAACTAGTTGATAAGAGGGATGCATGAGAAGCTAGCTACACTGCCATGAACTTTGTTTTTCCTTTTGACAAACACCCTTGTTAACATCAGGAATTAAAAATGCAGCATAGAACAAGATATATAGATAGCTGAAACAAAGAGGTGTGCTTTGAAAGAAAAAAATGTGCATCTGCTACTGTTTATAATTAGCCCCCTCCCTCCCTAACTAACTAGAGTAATTAACAACACTAGCTAATTAACAATACTAGCCAGCTTGATAGCTTGATGAGTCATCACCAATTTCTCAAATCTTGTTTCCTCTGATGATCAATACATATGTTCAGAGATTAATATGCTAGCTTGATGAGTCATCACCAACCAATATGATGATCAAAGCTTGTCTGTAATTGCTTCTCTATCTGTCTGTAATATGCTAGCTTGATTAACAATACATATGATGCAAATCAACCATTAGAGATTGTGGTTGGGATTTTATGGACTGTTCATTTTGGCTGTTACATGTTACTGTGCTGGCTAGCTGGCTGGCCAGCGTCTTCTCTGACTTGTTTGCCTTTCCCACTGCTCACATGTGGTGCTAGTTTGCTGGGTTTTTTCTCCGACCATCGTGTCATGATGATTTTGCAGGTACCCCGAGAGGCCCTTGAGTTTGCCGGAATGTCGATTAACTTCCGTTCCGGCAAATTCGGGTACTCCATATGTCCTATTTTCAGCAAAGGTCATGCTGAAATTTTTCGTGAATTTTAGCACGACTTTGCTAAAAATATGACATATGGGGTACTTGCAATAAATGCATGGGCCGGGGTATCTTAGTACTTAATTAAGTAGGATCAACTGCCTCTTCTGTTATACATATAGAAGTGTGATATCAACTCATAGTTATTACTAATGTCAGTTGCTCGTCATCGATAAACCCTAATCTGGAAGAGGAACCGTTCATCCTGACCATTTGCTCTCAAAATTACCACTTCACTTCACCACACTTTGGATTATCTTATTGGACCCAACATAGATGATGTAGTTTTGAATTATGAACGTAGGAAATGCCGTCATCGGACGACGAAAGTCTCTCGGGGGAGTGCGACTGGTGCCACGACGATCAAGGTCTGTGCGATAGGCCTCACCTGGACGATGATCGGCGCTTCAGCATTAAGCTCGAGGAGACCTTCGAAGTTGAAACGGTATGCAACGACGACAATTGTTTTTTTCATAATTAAGCATGACTTCAACTATTTCAACGTGTAATTTTCATCTTTTACAATTCGAGTATAGCTTATCCCATGCCATGCAAGTCGCTATGTCTTGGAGAGGATGGATTTTGAAGACCATGAAATTTCTGAAACAAAGAAAATTCACCTAAGGACTCATCACGATGTGGATTTTGAAGTAAATCTGTATAATTCTGGGAGCGTAACCCATTTTGGTTGCAAAAATTGGGAAGCATTTTGCAAGATGTATGGTTTTGATGAGGGTATGCTTGTCACCATGGATCTTGCTGATCCTAAAATCGAGCAAGACAATATGGACATTTGGGTCCTTGTTGATACGCCTCCAATTCTACCGCTATGTGAGTTTCTCAAACATAGTTATTAGCTAATTTATATTGTTTATTTCAAAATAGTTGATAGCTTATTTCCATTGACAGCTTATTTTCATTGTTCAAAGAATGTGCGGGAGATGGTAGACAAAACCCACTACACCGATGGTTCCGAATTAACAACTTACAAGGAGAAAAATCATCTAGTCGAATTTTGTACTGACATTGAGAATTACAATATCTACAATCAAACTCCTCAACATTATGGTCAATACGTGCCACTAGTGCATGTGTTCAACTATAGTAACTACCATGGAGATACCCTGGTAAGATTTTTACTATTACGACATCCGTGCATCTTTTGCATACTTCTAAAACTAGTACATCATTGCTAACTATGAAGTTATTACTATGTTTTTAAACAGATAATCCCAGAGAATTGTGTGCCTCATTTGATGTATCAGAAAGGTAGCCTTAATGTTTTGAACATACAGCCAGGTCATCCTACGAATCTCAACTGTTCATACAAGATTTCTAAAACAAGTGGAGACATGCAAATCAAAGGATGGAAAAATGTATGGACAGTCGTAAGGAGGTTCTTGGAAGCAAAAGGAAGCGAAGCGCAAGAATTGGAGACATGATGATCTCCATTCTCCATAATGGAGAGTCAGGGTCTATATTGTTTTATGCTATTTTACCTTAAATAGGGTATTTAGGTCCTGCCTAATACTGATGATCATGTGCTAAGAACAATTAAGTAGGGTTGTTTTGATGACTATCAAGATGATGATCATATGACTTGTTATTAATAACGAGTAGGATTTGTATGATGATGATTAGTAGGACTTGTTAGGATTAGTATTACTTCCGACAAACTCGCTACTCGCGGTCTCGAGACTTGTAATGTTCTATCTTTGTTCGGTCTTTTGAATTCGGAGACTAATCTTCTATTGTATTCGATGAATCTGATGTTGCTGTGTGGTGTTGTCTAAATTCTGTCCAATAATATATTTTGTAACCTGTGAAAATATCATAAAAGAAAAATAAAATAATGCCTAATATTCATACTAGTGGCGCACCACCACATAGTGCGCCATTAGTAAGCCAGAGCACACTAATGGCGCATCATCCACCAGTGCGCCATTAGTATGCCAAAGCACATGGGTAAATATGGCCCCCTGGGAGGCATACTAATGGGGCATTGCGAGGTGCACCATTAGTAAAAAAATACTAATAGCATGGTAGTAGTGGTGCACCTGTAGTGCGCCATTAGTAGCCAAAAACAGGTGCGCCACTAGTAGGCCTTTTCCTAGTAGTGACCACTTGGCCCATGAGGCCCAATACTTCTTCCCCGTATTCCCATAACTCCCCGGTACTCCGAAAAATACCCAAATCACTCGGAACCTTTCCAATTTCCGAATATAGTCCTCCAATATATCGATCTTTACGTCTCGACCATTTCGAGACTCCTCGTCATGTCCCTGATCTCATCCGGGACTCTGAACTACCTTCGGTACATCAAATCACTTAAACTCATAATACCGATCGTCACCGAACGTTAAGCGTGCAGACCCTATGGGTTCGAGAACTATGTATACATGACCGAGACACGTCCCCGGTCAATAACCAATAGCGGAACCTGGATGTTCATATTGGTCCTACATATTCTACAAAGATCTTTATCGGTCAAACTGCATAACAACATACGTTGTTCCCTTTGTCATCGGTATGTTACTTGCCCGAGATTCGATCGTCGGTATCTCAATACCTAGTTCAATCTCGTTATTGGCAAGTCTCTTCACTCCTTCCGTAATGCACTATCCCACAACTAACTCATTAGTTGCATTGCTTGCAAGGCTTATCGTGATGTGCATTACCGAGAGGGCCCAGAGATACCTCTCCGACAATCGGCGTGACAAATCCTAATCTCGATCTATGCCAACTCAACAAGTACCATCGAAGACACCTGTAGAGCACCTTTATAATCACCCAGTTACATTGTGACGTTTGGTGGCACACAAAGTGTTCCTCCGGTAATCGGGAGTTGCATAATCTCGTAGTCATAGGAACATGTATAAGTCATGAAGAAAGCAACAGAAGTAAACTAAAACGATCAAGTGCTAAGCTAACGGAATGGGTCAAGTCAATCACATCATTCTCTAATGATGTGATCCCGTTAATCAAATGACAACTCATGTCTATGGTTAGGAAACATAACCATCATTGATTTAACGAGCTAGTCAAGTAGAGGCAAACTAGTGACACTCTGTTTGTCTATGTATTCACACATGTACTAAGTTTCCGGTTAATACAATTCTAGCATGAATAATAAACATTTATCATGATATAAGGAAATATAAATAACAACTTTATTATTGCCTCTAGGGCATATTTCCTTCACTCTCTCACTTGCACTAGAGTCAATAATCTAGTTCACATCGTCATGTGATTTAACACCAATAGTTCACATCTTTATGTGATTAGTTCACATCTCCATGTGACTAACACCCAAAGGGTTTACTAGAGTCAATAATCTAGTTCACATTGCTATGTGGTTAACACCCAAAGAGTGATCATGTTTTGCTTGTGAGAGAAATTTAGTCAATGGGTCTACAACATTTAGATTCGTATGCATTTCACAAATTTCTATGTCTACAATGCTCTGCATGGAGCTACTCTAGCTAATTGCTCCCACTTTCAATATGTATCCAGATTGAGATTTAGAGTCATCTAGATCGATGTAAAAATCTTGCATCAATGTAACTCTTTACGACGAACTCTTTTATCACCTCCATAACTGAGAAATATTTCCTTAGTCCTCTAAGGATAATTTTAAACGATGTCCAGTGATTACTCCTAGATCACCATTGTACTCCCTTGTCAGAAAAATGCTAAGGTATACAATAGGACTGGTAAACAGCATAGCATACTTTATAGAACCTATGACTGAGGCATAGGGAATGACTTTTCGTTCTCTTTCTATTTTCTATCGTGGTCGGGTTTTGAGTCTTTACTCAACTTCACACCTTGCAACACAGGCGAGAACTCCTTCTTTGACTGTTCCATTTTGAGCTACTTCCAAATCTTGTCAAGATATGTACTCATTGAAAAAACTTATGAAGCATCTTGATCTATCTCTACAGATCTTGATGCTCAATGTGTAAGCAGCTTCATTGAGGTCTTTCTTTGAAAAACTCTTTTCAAACACTCCTTTATGCTTTCCAGAAAATTCTACATTATTTCTGATCAACAATATGTCATTCACATATACTTATCAGAAATGTTGTAGTGCTCCCACTCACTTTCTTGTAAATACAGGCTTCACCGCAAGTCTATATAAAACCATATGCTTTGATCACTTTATCAAAGCATATATTCCAACTCCGAGATGCTTGCACCAGTCCATAGATGGATCGCTGGAGCTTGCTCACTTTGTTAGCACCTTTAGGATCGACAAAACCTTCTGGTTGCATCATATACAACTCTTCTTTAATAAATCCATTAAGAAATGTAGTTTTGATATCCATTTGCCAGATTTCATAAAATGCGGCAACTGCTAACATGATTTAGACAGACTTTTAAGCATCGATACGAGTGAGAAATTCTCATCGTAGTCAACACCTTGAACGTCGAAATTTTTTTTGCGACAATTCAAGCTTTGTAGATAGTAAAACTACTATCAGCGTCTGTTTTCCTCTTGAAGATCCATTTATTCTTAATGAGCTTTGTAGATAGTAAAACTACTGGGCAAGTCAATAAAAGTCCATACTTTGTTCTCATACATGGAGCCCATCTCAGATTTCATGGCCTTAAGCCATTTCGTGGAATCTGGGCTCATCATCGCTTCCTCATAGTTCGTAGGTTCGTCATGGTCTAGTAACATGACTTCCAGAAAGGATTACTGTACCACTCTGGTGCGGACCATACTCTGGTTGTCCTACGAGGTTCGGTAGTAACTTGATCTGAAGTTTCATGATCATCATCATTAGCTTCCTTACTAATTGGTGTAGAGATCACTGGAACTGATTTCTGTGATGAACTACTTTCCAATTCGAGAGAAGGTACAATTACCTCATCAAGTTCTACATTCCCCCCACTCACTTATTTTGAGAGAAACTCCTTCTCTAGAAAGGATCCACTTTTAACAACAAAGATCTTGCCTTTGGATCTGTGATAGAAGGTGTACCCAACAGTTTCCTTTGGGTATTCTATGAAGACACATTTCTCCGATTTGGGTTCGAGCTTATCAGGTTGAAACTTTTTCACGTAAGCATCGCAGCCCCAAACTTTAAGAAACGACAGCTTAGGTTTCTAGCGAAACCATAGTTCATATGGTGTCATCTCAACGGATTTAGATGGTGCCCTATTTAATGTGAATGCAGCTGTCTCTAATGCATAACCCCAACATGATAGTGATAAATCGGTAAGAGACATCATAGATCGCACCATGTCTAATAAAGTAAGGTTATGACGTTTGGACACACCATTACGCTGTGGTGTTCCAGGTGACGTGAGTTGCGAAACTATTCCACATTGTTTCAAATGAAGACCAAACTCGTAACTCAAATATTCTCCTCCTCGATCAGATCGCAGAAACTTTATTTTCTTGTTACGATGATTTTCCACTTCACTCTGAAATTCTTTGAACTTTTTAAATGTTTTAGACTTTATGTTTCATCAAGTAGATATACCCATATATGCTCAAATCATCCATGAAGGTCAGAAAATAAGATACCCACCGCGAGCCTCAACACTCATCAGAGCGCATACATCAGTATGTATTATTTCCAATAAGTCAGTTGCTTGCTCCATTGTTCCGGAGAACGGAGTCTTAGTCATCTTGCCCATGAGGCATGGTTCGCAAGCATTAACTGATTCATAATCAAGTGATTTCAAAAACCCATCGCGCATGGATTTTCTTCATGCACTTTACACCAATATGACCTAAACGGCAGTGCCACAAATAAGTTTCACTATCATTATTAACTTTGCATTTTTTGGCTTCAATATTATGAATATGTGTATCACTACGATCGAGAATCAATAAACCATTCACCTTGGGTGTATGACCATTGAAGGTTTTATTCATGCAAACAGGACAACAATTATTCTCTAACTTTAAATGAATAACTGTATTGCAATAAACATGATCAAATCATATTCATGCTTAACGCAAACACCAAATAACATTTATTTAGGTTCAACACTAATCCCGAAAGTATAGGGAGTGTGCGATGATGATCATATCAATCTTGGAACCACTTCCAACACACATCGTCACTTCACCCTTAACTAGTCTCCGTTCATTCTGCAACTCCCGTTTCGAGTTACTAATCTTAGCAACCGAACTAGTATCAAATACTGAGGGGTTGCTATAAACACTAGTAAAGTACACATCAATAACATGTATATCAAATATACCTTTGTTCACTTTGCCATCCTTGTTATCCGCCAAATACTTGGGGCAGTTATGCTTCCAGTGACCAGTCCCTTTGCAGTAGAAGCACTTAGTCTCAGGCTTAGGTCTAGACTTGGGCTTCTTCACTTGAGCAGCAAATTGCTTGCCATTCTTCTTGAAGTTCCTCTTCTTCCCTTTGCCCTTTTCTTGAAACTAGTGGTCTTGTCAACCATCAACACTTGATGCTTTTCTTGATTTCTACCTTCGTCGATTTCAACATCACGAAGATCTTGGGAATCGTTTCCGTTATCCCTTGCATATTATAGTTCATCATGAAGTTCCAGTAACTTGGTGATAGTGACTAGAGAATTCTGTCAATCACTATCTTATCTGGAAGATTAACTCCCACTTGATTCAATTGATTGTAGCACTCAGACATTCTGAGCACATACTCACCAGCTGAGCTATTCTCCTCCAATTTGTAGGCAAAGTACTTGTCAAAGGTCTCATACCTTTTGACATGGGCATGAGTCTGAAATACTAATTTCAACTCTTAGAACATCTTATATGCTCTGTGGGGTTCAAAACATTTTTAAGTCCCGGTTCTAAGCCGTAAAGCATGATGCACAAAACTATGAAGTAGTCATCACACCGAGCTCGCCAAACGTTCATAACGTCTGCATCTGCTCCCGCAATCGGTCTGTCACCTAGCGGTGCATCAAGGACATAATTCTTATGTGCAGCAATGAGGATAATCCTCAGATCACGGACCCAGTCCGCATCAATGCTACTATCATCTTTCAACTTATTTTTCTCTAGGAACATATCAAAATAAACAGGGAAGCTATACGCGAGCAATTGATCTACAACATAGATATGCAAAAAACTATCAGGACTAAGTTCATGATAAATTTAAGTTCAATTAATCATATTACTTAAGAACTCCCACTTAGATAGATATCCCTCTAGTCATCTAAATGATCACGTGATCCAAATCAACTAAACCATGTCCGATCACCACGTGAGATGGAGTAGTTTTCAATGGTGAACATCACTATGTTGATCATATCTACTATATGATTCACGCTCGACCTTTCGGTCTCCAGTGTTCTGAGGCCATATCTGCATATGCTAGGCTCGTCAAGTTTAACCTGAGTATTTCTGCGTGTGCAAAAATGGCTTGCACACGTTGAGCTTATCACACCCGATCATCACATGGTGTCTCGGCACGACGAACTTTGGCAACGGTGCATACTCAGGGAGAACACTTGTACCTTGAAATTTAGTGAGAGATCATCTTATAATGCTACTGCCGAACTAAGCAAAATAAGATGCATAAATGATAAACATCACATGCAACCAAAATATGTGACATGATATGGCCATGATCATCTTGCGCCTTTGATCTCCATCTCCAAAGTACCGTCATGATATCTATCGTCACCAGCAAGATACCATGATCTCCATCATCTTGATCTCTATCAATGTGTCGTCACATGGTTGTCTCGCCAACTATTGCTTTTGCAACTATTGCTATCGCATAGCAATAAAGTAAAGCAATTACATGGCACTTGCATCTTATGCAATAAAGAGACAACCATAAGGCTTCTGCCAGTTGCCGATAACTTCAAAAAAAACATGATCATCTCATACAACAACTTATATCTCATCACGTCTTGACCATATCACATCACAACAAGCCCTGCAAAAACAAGTTAGACGTCCTCTACTTTGTTGTTGCAAGTTTTACGTGGCTGCTACGGGCTGAGCAAGAACCGTTCTTACCTACAGATCAAGACCACAATGATAGTTCATCAAGTTAGTGCTGTTTTAACCTTCAATAAGGACCGGGCGTAGTCACACTCGGTTCAACTAAATTTGGAGAAACTGACACCCGCCAGCCACCTGTGTGCAAAGTACGTCGGTAGAACTAGTCTCGCGTAAGCATACGTGTAATGTCGGTCCAGGCCACTTTCATCCAACAATACCGCCGAACTAAAGTATGACTTGCTGGTAAGCAGTATGACTTGTATCGCTCACAACTCACTTGTGTTCTACTCGTGCATATAACATCTACGCATAAACCTGGCTCGGATGCCACTGTTGGGGAACGTAGTAATTTCAAAAAAAATTCCTACACACACGCAAGATCATGGTGATGTAGAGCAACGAGAGGGAAGAGTATCGTCCACATACCCTCATAGACCGTAAGCGGAAGCGTTATGAGAACGCGGTTGATGTAGTCGAACGTCTTCATGATCCGAACGATCCAAGTACCGAACGCACGGCACCTCCGTGTGAAGCACACGTTCATCTCGATGACGTCCCACGAACTCCGATCCAACAGAGCTTCACGGGAGAGTTCCGTCAGCACGATGGCGTGATGACATTGATGATGATGCTACCGATGCAAAGCTTCGCGTAAGCACCGCTACGATATGATCGAGGTGCATTATGGTGGAGGGGGGCACCGCACACAGCTAAGGGATCAATCATCAACTTGTGTGTTTTAGGGTGCCCCCCTGCCCCCGTATATAAAGGAGCAAGGGGGGAGGCCGGCCGGCCCCTGTAGGGCATGCCAGGAGGAGGAGTCCTCCTCCTAGTAGGAGTAGGACTCCCCTTTCCTACTCCTACTAGGAGGAGGAAAGGAAGGGGGAAGGGGAGAAGGAAGGAGAGGGAGGAAAGGAGGAAAGGGGGGCCGGCCCCCTAGTCCAATTCGGTTTGGGCTAGAGGGTGATGACCCACAAGTATAGGGGATCTATCGTAGTCCTTTCGATAATTAAGAGCGTCGAACCCAACGAGGAGCAGAAGGAAATGATAAGCGGTTTCCAGCAAGGTATTCTCTGCAAGTACTGAAATAAGTGGTAATAGATAGTTTTGTGATAGGATAATTTGTAACGAGCAACAAGTAACAAAAGTAAATAAAGTGCAGCAAGGTGGCCCAATCCTTTTTGTAGCAAAGGACAAGCCTGGACAAACTCTTATATAGAGAAAAGCGCTCCCGAGGACACATAGGAATATCGTCAAGCTAGTTTTCATCACGCTCATATGATTCGTGTTCGGTACTTTGATAATTTTGTATCTGGGTGGACCGGTGCTTGGGTGCTGCCCTTACTTGGACAAGCATCCCACTTATGATTAACCTCTATTGCAAGCATCCGCAACTACAACAAAAGTATTAAGGTAAACCTAACCATAGCATGAAACATATGGATCCAAATCAGCCCCTTACGAAGCAACGCATAAACTAGGGTTTAAGCTTCTGTCACTCTAGCAACCCATCATCTACTTATTACTTCCCAATGCCTTCCTCTAGGCCAAAATAATGGTGAAGTGTCATGTAGTCGACGTTCACATAACACCACTAGAGGAGAGACAACATACATCTCATCAAAATATCGAACGAATACCAAATTCACATCACTACTAATAGCAAGACTTCTCCCATGTCCTCAGGAACAAAAGTAACTACTCACAAGGCATAAACATGTTCATAATCAGAGGGGTATTAATATGCATATAGGATATGAACATATGATCTTCCACCAACTAAACCAACTAGCATCAACTACAAGGAGTAATTAACACTACTAGCAACCTACTAGCACCAATCCCTGACTTGGAGACAAGAATTGGATACAAGAGATGAACTAGTGTTTTGAGAGGAGATGGTGCTGATGAAGATGTTGATGGAGATTGCCCTCTCCCGATGAGAGGAGCATTGGTGATGATGATGGCGATGATTTCCCCCTCCGAGAGGGAAGTTTCCCCGGCAGAACAGCTGCGCCAGATCCCTAGATTGGTTCCGCCAAGGTTCCGCCTCGTGCCGGCGGAGTTTCGTGCGAGAAGATGGCTTCTTATTTTTTTTCCCATCGAAAGACTTCATATAGCAGAAGATGGTCACCGAAGGGCCACCAGGGGGCCCACGAGGTAGGGGGGCACGCCCAGGGGGGTAGGGCGCGCCCCCCTGGTGAGGTTCTTGCTCTCAGTATTTTTTATATATTTGGAAAACGTCTACCATGAAGTTTCAGGACTCTTGGAGCTGTGCAGAATAGGTCTCTAATATTTGCTCCTTTTCCAACCCAGAATCCCAGCTGCCGGCATTCTCCCTCTTTATGTAAACCTTGTAAAATAAGAGAGAATAGGCATAAGTATTGTGACACAATGTGTAATAACAGCCCATAATGCAATAAATATCGATATAAAAGCATGATGCAAAATGGACGTATCAACTCCCCCAAGCTTAGACCTCGCTTGTCCTCAAGCGAAAAGCCGAAATCGAAAAATATGTCCACATGTTTAGAGATAGAGGTGTCGATAAAAATAAAATACGGACATGAGGGCATCCTGATCATTCTTAGAACAACAACTTATATAATTCTTGTCATATGATTTCTTATGCTAGAGTAATAATTCAATCACAATATCAAGTATGAATCGTAAACTTCATTGAAAACTAACAAACTATAATCTCAGTCATTGGAGCAATTGCAATTTATCATAACATAGGAAAGAGTCAATGTATAAGAGCTTTTCAGCAAGTCCACATACTCAACTATCATATAGTCTTCCACAATTGCTGACACTCATGCAATACTTATGGGTATGGAGTTTTAATCGGACACAGAGAAAGATAGGGGCTTATAGTTTTGCCTCCCAAGGGTAATGTCAACAATAATAGTTAATGAAAACTCACATCCAATTAGCCATATATACCACGATCTTTCCAACATACTGTGCTTGCAAAAAGATAAAATGTAAAAAGGAAGGGTGAAGATCACCATGACTCTTATGCAATGTAGGAGATAAAAGTAAAAGATAGGCCCTTCGCAGAGGGAAGCAGAGGTTGTCATGCGCTTTTATGGTTTGATGCACAAAATCTTAGTGCGAAAGAACGTCACTTTATATTGCCACTTGTGATATGGACCTTTATTATGCAGTCTGTCGCTTTTATTTCTTCCATATCACACGGTCGTATAAAGCTTATTTCTCCCACACTAATAAGTCATACATATTTAGAGAGCAATTTTTATTGCTTGCACCAATGACAACTTACTTGGAGGATCTTACTCAATCCATAGGTAGGTATGGTGGACTCTTATGGCAAAACTAGTTTAAGGTCATTTGGAAGCACAAGTAGTATCTCTACTTGGTGCAATGAATTGGCTAGCATGAGGGGGAAAGGCAAGCTCAACATGTTGGAGGATCCAAGACAATATAATTTATCTCAGATGTAAGAAAACATAACCCATTACGTTGTCTTCCTTGTCCAATGTCAACTCTTTAGCATGTCATATTTTAATGAGTGCTCACAATCATAAAAGATGTCCAAGATAATATATCTATATGTGAAGACCTCTCTTTCTTTATTACTTCCTATTAATTGCAACGATGACCAAAACTATGTTTGTCAACTCTCAACAACTTTTATTCATCATACTTTTCCTATGTGAGCTCATTACTCTCCATAAGGCTCACATGATCTCTTTGTTTCTTTTTGTTTCTTTCTCTTTTCTTTTATTCACTTAAGATCTTGGCAAAATAATTAAGCCCTTGACTCAACACTAATCTTTATTATATAGCTCACGGACTCAACTACATAGAAGGATTTATAAAGCAAAACTCACAACTAGATCATACTAAGAACTTTTATTCTACTAGATCAAGATATTACCAAAAGGATCGAACTAAGAAAAACGGTAAAGATAAAAGTGATGGTGATATGATACTGGGGCACTCCCCCAAGTTTAGCAGTTGCCAAGTGGAGTGCCCATACCAGATACTCAATTCTTCTTTGTTGGTGGAGACGGTGGTGATTTTGTTGATGGTGTAGGCTTGTCGTCCTTCTTCCAAGGCATAGGCTCACCATCATAGAAGGATGACCGAGTCTCTGGGATCCTCAAATCTGTAGCCAAACTCATCCTTTTGAATCTATATTCATACTCATAGTTTTAGTTTTGCAGGTCATAGATTTGAGCTTGAAGGTGCTCGATTTTCTCGTGAAGCTTGAAGATGGTCTCCCCGATGTTGTCGGCATCCAGCTTGTGTTTGTTGGTGAACTCTGCGATCATCATGTGGTTAGAGTTGAGTCCATGCTCCACCATCCCCTGACACTTGAAAACTTGTTGCTCCACTGCTTTGAGCCTTGTCTCCACGCTCCCGGTCCCCTTCGGTCCCTCATCATCATGTATGTGCAGCAACCCATCACACATCTCAATGGTTTGAGGGTGTCGCTGCACCTCCGCGAGGTAAGGGTTGATGACCTTCTCGAAGAACTTATCCTTGGGAGCACTTGGAGACGTCATGATAATCTAGATCTGTCAGAAAAACAGCTCGAAACAAAGACAGGAGATTTTTGCATGATACAGGAGTCAAAACCCCTGGAAGATTATATAATGAATTTTTACCGACCAAAATACGTGTCGTGTACGAAAATGGAGTCCGGAGAGCACACGAGGTGCCCACGAGGTAGGGGGCGCGCCCAGTAGGGTAGGGTGCGCCCTCCACCCTCGTGAAGGCCTTGTGTCCTTCCCGGACTGCTTCTTATTTTTCCATTTTTCTAAATATTTCAAAACGGAGAAATATTGCCTTAAAACTATTTTGGAGTCGGTTTACTTACCGTACCACATACCTATTCCATTTCAGAGTTTGAAATGTTCCAGAAAGTGTCCCTGATGTATTCCTCCGGGGTTACGGTTTCAATAACATTGGTTTGAACATTTATGGGATTACCTGAGATGTAATGTTTGATTCTTTGACCGTTCACCACCTTCGGATTTGTGCCTTCGAAGTTGTTGATTTTTATGGCACCGGAACGATAGACCTCCTCGATAACGTAAGGACCTTCCCATTTAGAGAGAAGTTTTCCTACAAAAAAATCTTAAACGAGAGTTGTATAGCAATACATAATCACCTACATTAAACTCACGCTTTTGTATTCTTTTGTCATGCCATCTTTTAACTTTTTTTTAAACAACTTGGCATTTTCATAGGCTTGGGTTCTCCATTCATCAAGTGAGCTAATATCAAATAACCTCTTCTCACCGGCAAGTTTAAAATCATAATTTAGTTCTTTAATAGCCCAATAAGCCTTGTGTTCTAGTTCGAGAGGTAAGTGACATGCTTTTCCATAAACCATTTTATACGGAGACATACCCACAGGATTTTTATATGCAGTTCTATAGGCCCATAATGCATCATCAAGTTTCTTGGACCAATTCTTTCTAGTCCTATTAACAGTCTTTTGCAAAATTAATTTGACTTCTCTATTACTCAATTCTACTTGACCACTAGACTGAGGGTGATAAGGAGATACAATTCTATGATTAACATCATATTTAGCAAGCATTTTACGAAAAGCACCATGAATAAAATGTGAACCACCATCAGTCATTAAATATCTAGGGACTCCAAATCTTGGAAAAATAACCTCTTTAAGCATTTTAATAGAAGTGTTATGATCAGCACTACTAGTTGGAATAGCTTCTACCCACTTAGTAACGTAATCAACAGCAACTAAAATATGTGTATATCCATTAGAGGAAGGAAAGGGTCCCATATAGTCAAAGCCCCAAACATCAAATGGTTCAATCAAAAGTGAATAATTCATAGGCATTTATTGACGTCTACTAATATTACCAATTCTTTGACATTCATCACAAGATAAGTCAAACTTACGGGCATCCTTGAAGAGAGTAACCAATAAAAACCAGATTGCAATACCCTATGTGCAGTTCTATCTCCAGCATGGTGTCCTCCATAAGCTTCAGAGTGACACTTGCGTAGGATCTGTTCCTATTCATTCTCAGGTACACAACGTCTAATAACACCATCTACTCCTTCTTTATAAAGGTGTGGGTCATCCCAAAAGTAATGCCTCAAATCATAGAAGAACTTTTTCTTTTGCTGGTATGTGAAACTAGGTGGTATAAACTTAGCAACAATGTAATTAGCATAATCAGCATACCATGGAGCAGTATGAGAAGCATTTGTGACATTTAATTGCTCATCAGGAAAGCTATCATCAATAGGAAGTGGGTCATCAAGCATATTTTCTAACCTAGACAAGTTGTCTGCAATGGGGTTCTCAGCTCCCTTTCTATCAACAATATGCAAATCAAATTCTTGTAGCAAGAGAACCCATCTAATAAGTCTAGGTTTAGCATCTTTCTTTTCCATCAGATATTTAATAGCATCATGATCAGTGTGAATAGTTTCTTTAGAATCAACAATATAAGGTCTGAACTTATCACAAGCAAATACAATCGCTAAGAATTCTTTTTCAGTAGTAGCATAATTTGTTTGAGCATTGTCTAGAGTTTTGCTAGCATATTGGATAACATTTAATTTCTTATCATCTCTTTGTCCTAGAACAACACCTACAGCATAATCACTTGCATCACACATAATTTCAAACGGTAAATTCCAATCAGGTGGCTGAACAATAGGTGCAGAGATCAATGCTTTCTTAAGTATTTCAAATGCTTCTACACAATCCTCATCAAAGACAAATGGTATATCTTTTTGTAATAAATTAGTAAGAGGCCGAGAAATTTTTGAGAAGTCCTTAATAAACCTCCTATAAAATCCGGCATGGCCAAGGAAACTTCTTATACCTTTGATGTCCTTGGGACATGGCATCTTCTCAATAGCATCAACTTTGGCTTTATCAACTTCAATACCTCTTTCAGAAACTTTATGCCCCAAGACAATGCCTTCATTGACCATAAAGTGACACTTTTCCCAATTCAAGACAAGATTAGTTTCTTCACATCTCTGCAAAACTCGATCAAGGTTGCTCAAGCAATCATCAAAAGAAGATCCATAGACGGAAAAGTCGTCCATCAAAACCTCACAAATCTTTTCACAAAAGTCAGAAAAAATAGCCATCATGCATCTTTGAAAGGTAGCAGGTGCATTACATAAACCAAAAGGCATACATCTATAAGCAAAAGTACCAAAAGGGCATGTAAAAGTAGTCTTTGATTGATCTTTGGCTGACACAGGTATTTGAGAGAAACCAGAATAACCATCTAGAAAGCAAAAATGTGTATGTTTGGATAATCTTTCTAGCATTTGATCGATAAAAGGTAAGGGGTAATGATCCTTTTTAGTAGCCTTATTTAATTTCCGGAAATCAATTACCATCCTATAACCTGTAATAATTATTTGAGGGATCAATTCATCTTTATCATTAGGAACTACAGTAATACCTCCCTTCTTAGGGACACAATGGACAGGGCTTACCCACTGACTATCAGCAACGGGATAGATTATACCTGCCTCAAGGAGATTTAGTATTTCCTTTTTTACCACTTCTTTAATTTTAGGATTCAGCCGGCGTTGATGGCCACGAACTGGTTTAGCATCTTCTTCCAAATTAATTTTATGTTGACATAGAGTGGGACTAATGCCCTTAAGATCATCAAGAGTATACCCAATAGAAACATGGTGCTTCTTCAGAGTTTTCAATAATATCTCTTCCTCATGCTCTGAAAGGTTAGCACTAATAATAACAGGATATATCTTTTTCTCATCAAGATAAGCATATTTAAGAGTATCAGGTAACGGTTTAAGCTCAAACACGGGATCACCCTTGGGTGGAGGAGGATCCCCTAGGATTTCAACAGGTAAATTGTTTTTCAGAATAGGTTCCTGTTTAAAGAATACTTCATCTAATTCCCTTCTTTCATTCATAAACATGTCATTTTCATGGTCTAGCAAATATTGTTCTAAAGGATCACTAGGAGGTATGGAAATAGAAGCAAGACCAATAATTTTATCCTTACTAGGTAATTCTTCTTCATGGTGTTGTCTACTAAATTTAGAGAAATTAAATTCATGAGCTATATCATCTAAACCGATAGTAACAACATCTCTTTTGCAATCTATGGTAGCATTAACAGTGTTCAAGAAGGGTCTACCAAATATAATGGAACAAAAGCTATCTTGTGGGGAACCAAGAACAAGAAAATCAGCAGGATATTTAGTTTTCCCACACAAGACTTCAACATCTCTAACAATTCCCAATGGTGAAATAGTATCTCTATTAGCAAGTTTAATTGTGACATCAATATCTTCCATCTCAGCAGGTGCAATATCATGCATAACTTCTTTGTATAAGGAATAAGGTATTGCACTGGCACTAGCACCCATATCACATAAGCCATGATAACAATGATCTCCTATTTTAACAGAAATAACAGGCATGCCTACCACAGGTCTAGGTTTGTCTTTAGCACACGGTTTAGCAATTCTAGCAGTTTCATCACAGAAATAAATAACATGCCCATCAATATTATCAGACAAGAGATCTTTAACAATAGCAATATTAGGTTCAACTTTAACTTGCTCAGGAGGTGTATATGTTTTAATATTGCTTTTACGAACTACAGTTGAAGCTTTAGCATGATCCTTTATCCTAACAGGGAAATGTGGTTTCTCAACATAAGAAGTAGGAACAATAGGATCATTATAAGTGACAATCTTTTTTCAACTTTAATAGGTGCAGCTACTTTTATTTCTATGGGAGGATGATATTTAAACCACTTATCCTTGGGGAGATCAACATAAGTAGCAAAAGATTCACAGAAAGAAGCTACTATCTCAGAGTCAAGTCCATATTTAGTGCTAAATTTACAAAAATATCGGTATCCATAAAAGATTTAACACAATCAAAACTAGGTGTTATACCTGACTCCTTACCTTTGTCAAGGTCCCAATCTTCAGAGTTGCGTTTAATTCTTTCCAATAAATCCCATTTGAATTCAATAGTCTTCATCATAAAAGAGCCAGCACAAGAAGTATCTAGCATGGTGCGATTGTTATCAGAAAGCCGAGCATAGAAATTTTGAATAATCATTTTTCTTGAGAACTCATGATTGGGGCATGAATATAACATTGATTCAAGACTCCCCCAAGCTTGAGCGATGCTTTCTCCTTCGCAAGGCCAAAAATTATATATGTAATTGCGATCACGATGAACAAGATGCATAGGATAAAACTTCTGTTGAAATTCCAATTTCAATCGTTTGTAATTCCAAGACCCCATATCATCACATAGCCTATACCATGTCGATGCATCTCCCTTCAAAGATAAAGGGAAGACCTTCTTCTTAACAACATCTCTGGGTACACCTGCAAGCTTAAATAATCCACAAACTTCATCCACATATATTAGATGCTCATCAGGATGTTTTGTTCCATCTCCTAAAAAAGGATTAGCTAGCAGTTTTTCTATCATACCCGAAGGAATTTCAAAGCAGACATTTTCATTTTCATATTCATTTCCAGTAGGTTCAATAGGTTGAGAAGCAACTCTTTGCTCTACTGGTCGGGGTGAAGATACCCCAAACAAGCCCCTTAGAGGATTACTTTCCATAGTAACAAGTGACAGTAAATTTCAGCACACTATATAAAATTTTCCTTACCAAATTCCACCTACCAAAGGCGCTTCACTCCCCGGCAACGGCGCCAGAAAAGAGTCTTGATGACCCACATGTATAGGGGATCTATCGTAGTCCTTTCGATAAGTAAGAGTGTCGAACCCAACGAGGAGCAGAAGGAAATGATAAGCGGTTTCCAGCAAGGTATTCTCTGCAAGTACTGAAATAAGTGGTAACAGATAGTTTTGTGATAGGATAATTCGTAACGAGCAACAAGTAACAAAAGTAAATAAAGTGCAGCAAGGTGGCCCAATCCTTTTTATAGCAAAGGACAAGCCCGGATAAACTCTTATATAGAGAAAACCGCTCCCGATGACACATGGGAATATCTTCAAGATAGTTTTCATCACGTTCATATGATTCGCGTTTGGTATTTTGATAATTTGGTATGTGGGTGGACCGGTGCTTGGGTGCTGCCCTTACTTGGACAAGCATCCCACTTATGATTAACCTCTATTGCAAGCATCCTCAACTACAACAAAAGTATTAAGGTAAACCTAACCATAGCATGAAAAATATGGATCCAAATCAGCCCCTTACGAAGCAACACATAAACTATGGTTTAAGCTTCTGTCACTCTAGCAACCCATCATCTACTTATTACTTCCCAATGCCTTCCTCTAGGCCCAAATAATGGTGAAGTGTCATGTAGTCGACGTTCACATAACACCACTAGAGGAGAGACAACATACATCTCATCAAAATATCGAACGAATACCAAATTCACATGACTACTAATAGCAAGACTTCTCCCATGTCCTCAGGAACAAAAGTAACTACTCACAAAGCATAAACATGTTCATAATTAGAGGGGTATTAATATGCATATAGGATATGAACATATGATTTTCCACCAATTAAACCAACTAGCATCAACTACAAGGAGTAATTAACACTACTAGCAACCTACTAGCACCAATCCCAGACTTGGAGACAAGAATTGGATACAAGAGATGAACTAGGGTTTTGAGAGGAGATGGTGCTGATGAAGATGTTGATGGAGATTGCCCTCTCCCGATGAGAGGAGCGTTGGTGATGATGATGGCGATGATTTCCTCCTCCGGGAGGGAAGTTTCCCCGGCAGAACAGCTCCGCCAGAGCCCTAGATTGGTTCCGCCAAGGTTCCGCCTCGTGGCGGCGGAGTTTCGTGCGAGAAGATGGCTTCTTATTTTTTTCCCATCGAAAGACTTCATATAGCAGAAGATGGTCACCGGAGGGCCACCAGGGGGCCCACGAGGTAGTGGGCGCGCCCAGGGGGGTAGGGCGCGCCCCCACCCTCGTGGGCAGGGTGTGGCCTCCCTGGTGAGGTTCTTGCTCTCAGTATTTTTTATATATTTGGAAAACATCTTCCGTGAAGTTTCAGGACTTTTGGAGCTGTGCAGAATAGGTCTCTAATATTTGCTCCTTTTCTAGCCCAGAATCCTAGCTGCTGGCATTCTCCCTCTTTATGTAACTCCCCGGTACTCCGAAAAATACTCGAATCACTCGGAACCTTTCCAATGTCCGAATATAGTCATCCAATATATCGATCTTTACGTCTCGACCATTTCGAGACTCCTCGTCATGTGCCCGTTCTCATCCGGGACTCCGCACTACCTTCGGTACATCAAATCACATAAACTCATAATACCATTCGGTAAGCGTGCGGACCCTACGGGTTCGAGAACTATGTAGACATGACCGAGACACGTCTCCGGTCAATAACAAAGAGCGGAACCTGGATGTTCATATTGGCTCCTACATATTCTATGAAGATCTTTATTGGTCAAACCGCATAACAACATACGTTGTTCCCTTTGTCATCGGTATGTTACTTGCCCGAGATTCGATCGTCGGTATCTCAATACCTAGTTCAATCTCGTTACCGAAAAGTCTCTTTACTCGTTCCGTAATGCACTATCCTGCAACTAACTCATTAGTTGCATTGTTTGCAAAGCTTATAGTGATGTGCATTACCGAGAGGGCCCAGAGATACCTCTCCGACAATCGGAGTGAGAAATCCTAATCTCGATCTATGCCAACACAACAAGTACCATTGCAGACACCTGTAGAGCACCTTTATAATCACCCAATTACGTTGTGACGTTTGCTATCACACAAGGTGTTCCTCCGTAATCGGGAGTTGCATAATCTCATAGTCATAGGAACATGTATAAGTCATGAAGAAAGCAATAGCAGTAAACTAAAACGATCAAGTGCTAAGCTAACAAAATGGGTCAAGTCAATCACATCATTTCCTAATGATGTGATCCCGTTAATCAAATGACAACTCATGTCTATGGTTAGGAAACATAACCATCATTGATTCAACGCGCTAGTCAAGTAGAGGCAAACTAGTGACACTCTGTTTGTCTATGTATTCACACATGTACTAAGTTTCCGGTTAATACAATTCTAGCATGAATAATAAACATTTATCATGATATAAGGAAATATAAATAACAACTTTATTATTGCCTCTAGGGCATATTTCCTTTTGGGGCAAGGAAGAAGTGGGAGAGCGGAAAGGCAAGGGGGCACTGCCCCCCTTCCTTGTCCTATTCGGACTCAACGGGAGGGGGCGCGCGGCCCTGCCCTGGCCGGCCCCTTTCTCTCTCCACTAGGGTCCAACAAGGCCCATTAACCCCCGGGGGGTTCCGGTAATCCCCCGGCACTCCGGTAAAATCCCGATTTCACCCGGAACCATTCCGTTGTCCAAATATAGGCTTCCAATATATCAATATTTATGTCTCAACCATTTCGAGACTCCTCGTCATGTCCGTGATCATATCCGGGACTCTGAACTACCTTTGGTACATCTAAACACATAAACTCATATTACCTATCGTCACCAAACTTTAAGCATGCAGACCCTACGGGTTCGAGAACTATATAGACATGACCGAGACTCGTCTCCGGTCAATAACCAATAGCGGAACCTAGATTCTCATATTGGTTCCTACATATTCTACGAATATCTTTATCGGTCAAACCGCTTAACAACATACGTTATTCCCTTTGTCATCAGTATGTTACTTGCCCGAGATTCGATCATCGGTATCTCAATACCTAGTTCAATCTCATTACCGGCAAGTCTCTTTACTCGTTATGTAATACATCATCCCGCAACTAACTCATTAGTTGCATTGCTTGCAAGGCTTATAGTGATGTGCATTACCGAGAGGGCCCAGAGATACCTCTCAGACAATCGGAATCACAAATCCTAATCTCGCTCTATGCCAACTCAACAAGTACCATCATAAACACCTGTAGAGCACCTTTATAATCACCCAGTTACGTTGTGATGTTTGGTAGCACACAAAGGGTTCCTCCGGTACTCGAGAGTTGCATAATCTCATAGTCATAGCAACATGTATAAGTCATGAAGAAAGCAATAGCAACAAACTAAACGATCATTGTGCTAAGCTAACGGATGGGTCAAGTCAATCACATCATTCTCTAATGATGTGATCCCGTTAATCAAATGACAACTCATGTCTATGGTTAGGAAACATAACCATCATTGATTCAATGAGCTAGTCAAGTAGAGGCAAACTAGTGACACTCTGTTTGTCGATGTATTCAAAGATGTACTAATTTTCCGGTTAATACAATTCTAGCATGAATAATAAACATTTATCATGATATAAGGAAATATAAATAACAACTTTATTATTGCCTCTAGGGCATATTTCCTTCACATATGCAATTGCATGGTCTAGGTTTGGATAACTAAGCTACCTTTCATTGTCTAAAACTGGATGGTGTTGGAAATATGCCCTAGAGGCAATAATAAAATGGTTATTATTATATTTATTTGTTCATGATAATTGTCTATTGTTCATGCTATAATTGTGTTATCCGGAAATCGTAATACATGTGTGAATACATAGACCACAACACGTCCCTAGTGAGCCTCTAGTTGACTAGCTCATTGATCAAAGGATAGTCATGGTTTCCTGACTATGGACATTAGATGTCATTGATAATGGGATCACATCATTAGGAGAATGATGTGATGGACAAGACTTAATCCTAAGCTTAGCTCAAAGATCGTGTAGTTCGTTTGCTAAAGCTTTTCTAATGTCAAGTATCATTTCCTTAGACCATGAGATTGTGCAACTCCCGGATACCGTAGGAGTGCCTTGGGTGTGCCAAACGTCACAACGTAACTAGGTGACTATAAAGGTACATTACAGGTATCTCCGAAAGTGTCTGTTGGGTTGGCACGAATCGAGACTGGGATTTGTCACTCCGTATGACGGAGAGGTATCTCTGGGCCCACTCGGTAATGCATCATCATAATGAGCTCAATGTGATCAAGTGGTTGATCACGGGATCAAGCATTATGGTACGAGTAAAGTGACTTGCCGGTAACGAGACTGAACAAGGTATTGGGATACCGACGATCGAGTCTCGGACAAGTAACGTACCGATTGACAAAGGGAATTGTATACGGATTGATTGAATCCTCGACATCGTGGTTCATCCGATGAGATCATCGTGGAGCATGTGGGAGCCAACATGGGTATCCAGATCCCGCTGTTGGTTATTGACCGGAGATTCGTCTCGGTCGTGTCTGCATGTCTCCCGAACCCGTAGGGTCTACACACTTAAGGTTCAGTGACGCTAGGGTTGTTAGGAAGACTTGTATGTGATTAACAAATGTTGTTCGGAGTCCCGGATGAGATCTCGGACGTCACGAGGAGTTCTGGAATGGTCCGGAGGTAAAGATTTATATATGGGAAGTTGTCGTATGGTCGCCGGAAAGTTTCGGGGGCATATCGGTATTATACCGTGGCCACCGGAGGGGTTCCGGGGGTCCACCTCTTCCGGAGGGCCTTATGGGCTGTATGGAGAAGGGAACCAGCCCAAGTGGGCTGGGGCGCCACACCCCCCTAGGGCCCATGCGCCTAGGGTTGGGGGAAACCCTAAGGGGGGGCGCCCCCTTGCTTGGGGGGCAAGCCCCCATCCCCTTGGCCGCCGCCCCCCCTCTAGATCTCATCTAGAGGGGGCCGGCCCCCTTCCCCTTTCCCCTATAAATAGAGGGGTGAGGGGAGGGCTGCATAGAACATCCAAGGCGCAGCCCCTCCCCTCCCCAACACCTCTCCTCCTCCATAAGAGCTTGGCGAAGCCCTGCCGGAGTACTGCAGCTTCATCACCACCACACCGCCGTGCTGCTGTTGGAGCCCTCTTCCTCAACCTCTCCCTCCT
Source organism: Triticum urartu (assembly GCF_003073215.2). Classification (NCBI taxonomy): domain Eukaryota; kingdom Viridiplantae; phylum Streptophyta; class Magnoliopsida; order Poales; family Poaceae; genus Triticum; species Triticum urartu. Next base: position 360,156,935 of record NC_053022.1, on the reverse strand, counting down.
CCTTGCTGGATCAAGGCGCGGGAGACGTCCTCGCTCCGTACGTGTGTTGAACGCGGAGGTGCCGTTCGTTCGGCACTAGGATCTTCGGTGATTTGGATCACGTCGAGTACGACTCCATCAACCCCGTTCTCTTGAACGCTTCCGCTCGTGATCTACAAGGGTATGTAGATGCACTCCTCTCTCCCTCGTTGCTAGATGACTCCATAGATTGATCTTGGTGATGCGTAGAATATTTTAAAATTCTGCTACGTTCCCCAACAGTGGCATCATGAGCTAGGTCTATGCGTAGTTACTATGCACGAGTAGAACACAAAGTAGTTGTGGGCGTCGATATTGTCAATTTGCTTGCCGTTACTAGTCTTATCTTGATTCGGCGGCATCGTGGGATGAAGCAGCCTGGACCAACCTTACACGTACGCTTACGTGAGACCGGTTCCACCGACTGACATGCACTAGTTGCATAAGGTGGCTGGCGGGTGTCTGTCTCTCCCACTTTAGTCGGATCGGATTTGATGAACAGGGTCCTTATGAAGGGTAAATAGAAATTGGCAATTCACGTTGTGGTTTTGGCGTAGGTAAGAAAAGTTCTTGCTAGAAACCTATAGCAGCCACGTAAAAACTTGCAACAACAATTAGAGGACGTATAACTTGTTTTTGCAGCAAGTGTTTTGTGATGTGATATGGCCAAAGGTTGTGATGAATGATGAATGATATATGTGATGTATGAGATTGATCATGTTCTTGTAATAGGAATCACGACTTGCATGTCGATGAGTATGACAACCGGCAGGAGCCATAGGAGTTGTCTTTATTTATTTATGACCTGCGTGTCAACATAAACGTCATGTAATTACTTTACTTTATTGCTAAAGTGTTAGCCATAGTTGTAGAAGTAATAGATGACGAGACAACTTCAAGAAGACACGATGATGGAGATCATGATGATGGAGATCATGGTGTCATGCCGGTGACAACGATGATCATGGAGCCCCGAAGATGGAGATCAAAGGAGCAAATGATATTGGCCATATCATGTCACTATTTGATTGCATGTGATGTTTATCATCTTTTACATCTTATTTGCTTAGAACGATGGTAGCTTAAATAAGATGATCCCTCGTAATAATTTCAAGAAAGTGTTCCCCCTAACTGTGCACCGTTGCGAAGGTTCGTTGTTTCGAAGCACCACGTGATGATCGGGTGTGATAGATTCTAACGTTTGAATACAACGGGTGTAAGACAGATTTACACACGCAATACACTTAGGTTGACTTGACGAGCCTAGCATGTACAGACATGGCCTCGGAACACAGAAGACCGAAAGGTCGAGCATGAGTCGTATAGAAGATACGATCAACATGAAGATGTTCACCGATGTTGACTAGTCCGTCTCACGTGATGATCGGACACGGCCTAGTTAACTCGGATCATGTTATACTTAGATGACTGGAGGGATGTCTATCTGAGTGGGAGTTCATTTAATAATTTGATTAGATGAACTTAATTATCATGAACTTAGTCTAAAATCTTTACAATATGTCTTGTAGATCAAATGGCCCACATTGTCCTCAACTTCAACGCGTTCCTAGAGAAAACCAAGCTGAAAGATGATGGCAACAACTATACGGACTAGGTCCGGAACCTAAGGATCATCCTCATAGCTGCCAAGAAAGATTATGTCCTAGAAGCACCGCTAGGTGACGCACCCGTCCCACAGAACCAAGACGTTATGAACGCTTGGCAGACACGTGCTGATGATTACTCCCTCGTTCAGTGCGGCATGCTTTACAGCTTAGAACCGGGGCTCCAAAAGCGTTTTGAGAGACACGGAGCATATGAGATGTTCGAAGAGCTGAAAATGGTTTTTCAAGATCATGCCCGGGTCAAGAGATATGAAGTCTCCGACAAGTTCTTCAGCTGTAAGATGGAGGAAAATAGTTCTGTCAGTGAGCACATGCTCAAAATGTCTGGGTTGCATAACCGCTTGACTCAGCTGGGAGTTAATCTCCCGGATGACGTGGTCATTGACAGAATCCTTCAGTCGCTTCCACCGAGCTACAAGATCTTTGTGATGAACTTCAATATGCAGGGGATGGAAAAGACCATTCCTGAAGTATTTTCAATGCTGAAATCAGCAGAGGTAGAAGTCAAAAAGGAACATCAAGTGTTGATGGTGAATAAAACCACTAAGTTCAAGAAAGGCAAGGGTAAGAAGAACTTCAAGAAGGACGTCAAGGGAGTTGCCGCGCCCGGTAAGCAAGCCGCCGGGAAGAAGCCAAAGAATGGACCCAAGCCCGAGACTGAGTGTTTTTATTGCAAGGGAAGTGGTCACTGGAAGCGGAACTGCCCCAAATACTTAGCGGACAAGAAGGCCGGCATCACGAAAGGTATATGTGATATACATGTAATTGATGTGTACCTTACCAGTACTCGTAGTAGCTCCTGGGTATTTGATACCGGTGCGGTTGCTCACATTTGTAACTCAAAGCAGGAGCTGCGGAATAAACGGAGACTGGCGAAGGACAAGGTGACGATGCGTGTCGGGAATGGTTCCAAGGTCGATGTGATCGCCGTCGGCACGCTACCTCTACATTTACCTACGGGATTAGTTTTAAACCTCAATAATTGTTATTTAGTGCCAGCTTTGAGCATGAACATTGTATCAGGATCTCGTTTAATATGATATGGCTACTCATTTAAATCCGAGAATAATGGTTGTTCTATTTATATGAGAGATATGTTTTATGGTCATGCTCCGATGGTGAATGGTTTATTCTTAATGAATCTCGAGCGTAATGCTACACATATTCATAGTGTGAATACCAAAAGATGTAAGGTTGATAATGATAGTCCCACATACTTGTGGCACTGCCGCCTTGGTCACATAGGTGTCAAACGCATGAAGAAGCTCCATGCAGATGGACTTTTAGAGTCTCTTGATTATGAATCATTTGACACGTGCGAACCATGCCTCATGGGTAAGATGACCAAGACTCCGTTCTCAGGAACAATGGAGCGAGCAACCAACTTATTGGAAATCATACATACTGATGTGTGCGGTCCAATGAGTGTTGAGGCTCGCGGTGGCTATCGTTATGTTCTCACCCTCACTGATGACTTGAGTAGATATGGGTATGTCTACTTAATGAAACACAAGTCTGAGACCTTTGAAAAGTTCAAGGAATTTCAGAGTGAGGTTTAGAATCAACGTGACAGGAAAATCAAGTTCTTGCGATCAGATCATGGGGGAGAATACTTGAGTCACGAATTTGGCACACACGTAAGAAAATGTGGAATAGTTTCACAACTCACGCCGCCTGGAACACCTCAGCGTAATGGTGTGTCCGAATGTCGTAATCGCACTCTATTAGATATGGTGCGATCTATGATGTCTCTTACCTATTTACCGCTATCATTTTGGGGCTATGCTTTAGAGACTGCCACATTCACTTTAAATAGGGCTCCGTCGAAATCCGTTGAGATGACACCGTATGAATTATGGTTTGGGAAGAAACCTAAGCTGTCATTTCTAAAAGTTTGGGGATGCAATGCTTATGTCAAGAAACTTCAACTTGAAAAGCTCGAACCGAAGTCGGAAAAATGCATCTTCATAGGATACCCTAAAGAAACTGTTGGGTATACCTTCTACCTCAGATCCGAAGGCAAGATCTTTGTTGCCAAGAATGGGTCCTTTCTAGAGAAAGAGTTTCTCTCGAAAGAAATAAGTGGGAGGAAGGTAGAACTTGATGAAGTATTACCTCTTGAACCGGTAAGTGGCGCAGCTCAAGAAAATGTTCCTGAGGTGCCTGCACCGACTAGACAGGAAGTTGATGATGATGATCATGAAACTTCAGATCAAGTTGCTACTGAACTTCGTAGGTCCACAAGGACACGTTCCGCACCAGAGTGGTACGGCAACCCTGTCTTGGAAATCATGTTGTTAGACAACGGTGAACCTTCGAACTATGAAGAAGCGATGGCGGGCCCGGATTCCGACAAATGGCTGGAAGCCATGAAATCCGAGATAGGATCCATGTATGAAAACAAAGTATGGACTTTGACTGACTTGCCCGTTGATCGGGCCATAGAAAATAAATGGATCTTTAAGAAGAAGACAGACGCGGATGGTAATGTGACCATCTATAAAGCTCGACTTGTCGCTAAGGGTTATCGACAAGTTCAAGGGGTTGACTACGATGAGACTTTCTCACCGGTAGCGAAGCTGAAGTCCGTCCGAATCATGTTAGCAATTGCCTCATTCTACGATTATGAGATATGGCAAATGGACGTCAAAACAGCATTCCTTAATGGTTTCCTTAAGGAAGAATTGTATATGATGCAGCCGGAAGGTTTTGTCGATCCTAAGAATGCTGACAAGGTGTGCAAGCTCCAACGCTCGATTTATGGGCTGGTGCAAGCATCTCGGAGTTGGAACATTCGCTTTGATGAGATGATCAAACCGTTTGGGTTTACGCAGACTTATGGAGAAGCCTGCGTTTACAAGAAAGTGAGTGGGAGCTCTGTAGCATTTCTCATATTATATGTAGATGACATACTTTTGATGGGAAATGATATAGAACTCTTGGACAGCATCAAGGCCTACTTGAATAAGAGTTTTTCAATGAAGGACCTTGGAGAAGCTGCTTATATATTAGGCATCAAAATCTATAGAGATAGATCAAGACGCCTCATAGGTCTTTCACAAAGCACATACCTTGATAAGATATTGAAGAAGTTCAATATGGATCAGTCTAAGAAGGGGTTCTTGCCTGTATTACAAGGTGTGAAATTGAGCTCAGCTCAATGTCCGACCACGACAGAAGATATAGAAGAGATGAGCGTCATCCCCTATGCATCAGCCATAGGTTCTATTATGTATGCCATGCTGTGTACCAGACCTGATGTAAACCTTGCCGTAAGTTTGGTAGGAAGGTACCAAAGTAATCCCGGCAAGGAACACTGGACAGCGGTCAAGAATATCCTGAAGTACCTGAAAAGGACTAAGGAAATGTTTCTCGTTTATGGAGGTGACGAAGAGCTCGTCGTAAAGGGTTACGTCGACGCTAGCTTCGACACAGATCTGGATGACTCTAAGTCACAAACCGGATACGTGTATATTTTGAATGGTGGGGCAGTAAGCTGGTGCAGTTGCAAGCAGAGCGTCGTGGCGGGATCTACATGTGAAGCGGAGTACATGGCAGCCTCGGAGGCAGCACAAGAAGCAGTCTGGGTGAAGGAGTTCATTACCGACCTAGGAGTCATACCCAATGCGTCGGGCCCGATGACTCTCTTCTGTGACAACACTGGAGCTATTGCTCTTGCCAAGGAGCCCAGGTTTCACAGGAAGACCAGGCATATCAAGCGTCGCTTCAACTCCATTCGTGAAAGTGTTCAAAATGGAGACATAGAGATTTATAAAGTACAAACGGACCTGAATGTAGCAGATCCGTTGACTAAACCTCTCCCTAGAGCAAAACATGATCAACACCAGAACTACATGGGTGTTCGATTCATCACAATGTAACTAGAATATTGACTCTAGTGCAAGTGGGAGACTGTTGGAAATATGCCCTAGAGGCAATAATAAAATGGTTATTATTATATTTCCTTGTTCATGATAATTGTCTATTGTTCATGCTATAATTGTATTATCCGGAAATCGTAATACATGTGTGAATACATAGACCACAACACGTCCCTAGTGAGCCTCTAGTTGACTAGCTCGTTGATCAAAGATAGTCATGGTTTCCTGACTATGGACATTGGATGTCATTGATAACGGGATCACATCATTAGGAGAATGATGTGATGGACAAGACCCAATCCTAAGCTTAGGTCAAAGATCGCGTAGTTCGTTTGTTGTAGCTTTCCTGAATGTCAAGTATCATTTCCTTAGACTATGAGATTGTGCAACTCCCGGATACCGTAGGAGTGCCTTGGGTGTGCCAAACGTCACAACGTAACTGGGTGACTATAAAGGTACATTACAGGTATCTCCGAAAGTGTCTGTTGGGTTGACACGGATCAAGACTGGGATTTGTCACTCCGTATGACGGAGAGGTATCACCGGGCCCACTCGGTAATGCATCATCATAATGAGCTCAAAGTGACCAAGTGTCTGGTCACGGGATCATGCATTACGGTACGAGTAAAGTGACTTGCCGGTAACGAGATTGAACGAGGTATTGGGATACCGACGATCGAATCTCGGGCAAGTAACATACCGATTGACAAAGGGAATTGCATACGGGGTTGATTGAATCCTCGACATCGTGGTTCATCCGATGAGATCATCTCGGAGCATGTGGGAGCCAACATGGGTATCCAGATCCCGCTGTTGGTTATTGACCGGAGAGTCGTCTCGGTCATGTCTGCTTGTCTCCCGAACCCGTAGGGTCTACACACTTAAGGTTCGGTGACGCTAGGGTTGTGAAGATAGGTATATGCAGTAACCCGAATATTGTTCGGAGTCCCGGATGAGATCCCGGACGTCACGAGGAGTTCCGGAATGGTCCGGAGGTAAAGAATTATATATAGGAAGTGCTGTTTCGGCCATCGGGACAAGTTTCGGGGTCACCGGTATTGTACCGGGACCACCGGAAGGGTCCCGGGGGTCCATCGGGTGGGGCCACCTATCCCGGGGGGCCCCATGGGCTGAAGTGGGAGGGAACCCAGCCCATAGTGGGCTGGGGCGCCACCCCCCCCAAGGGCCCATGCGGCTAGGGTTTGGGGAAACCCTAAAAGGGGGCGCCCCCTTGCTTGGGGGGCAAGCCCCCCACCCTAGGCCGCCGCCCCCCTAGTAGATGCCATCTACTAGGGCCGGCGCCCCCCCTTGGCACCCCTATATATAGTGGGGGAGAGGAGGGACTTCATACCCCAGCCCCTGGCGCCTCCCTCTCTCCCCGTTACGTCTCTCTCTCTCGCAGTATAGGCGAAGCCCTGCTACTGTGACGCCCTGCATCCACCACCACGCCGTCGTGCTGCTGGATCTTCATCAACCTCTCCTCTTCCCTTGCTGGATCAAGAAGGAGGAGACGTCTCCCGTCCCGTACGTGTGTTGAACGCGGAGGTTCCGTCCGTTCGGCGCTTGGTCATCGGTGATTTGGATCACGTCGTGTACGACTACATCATCACCGTTCTTTGAACGCTTCCGCACGCCATCTACAAAGGTATGTAGATGCATCCGATGGCTCGTTGCTAGATGAACTCCTAGATGGATCTTGGTGAAACGAGTAGGAAAATTTTTGTTTTCTGCAACGTTCCCCAACAGGCTTGCCCCCCAAGCAAGGGGGCGCCCCCCCTTAGGGTTTCCCCCAACCCTAGGCGCATGGGCCCTAGGGGGGTGTGGCGCCCCAGCCCACTTGGGCTGGTTCCCTTCTCCATACAGCCCATAAGGCCCTCCGGAAGAGGTGGACCCTCCCGGTGGACCCCCGGAACCCCTCCGGTGGCCCCGGTACAATACCGATATGCCCCCGAAACTTTCCGGCGACCATATGACAACTTCCCATATATAAATCTTTACCTTCGAACCATTCCAGAACTCCTCGTGACGTCTGGGATCTCATCCGGGACTCCAAACAACATTCGGTAATCACATACAAGTCTTCCTAACAACCCTAGCGTCACCGAACCTTAAGTGTGTAGACCCTACGGGTTCGGGAGACAAGCAGACATGACCGAGACGACTCTCCGGTCAATAACCAACAGCGGGATCTGGATACCCATGTTGGCTCCCACATGCTCCGAGATGATCTCATCGGATGAACCACGATGTCGAGGATTCAATCAACCCCGTATGCAATTCCCTTTGTCAATCGGTATGTTACTTGCCCGAGATTCGATCGTCGGTATCCCAATACCTCGTTCAATCTCGTTACCGGCAAGTCACTTTACTCGTACCGTAATGCATGATCCCGTGACCAGACACTTGGTCACTTTGAGCTCATTATGATGATGCATTACCGAGTGGGCCCGGTGATACCTCTCCGTCATACGGAGTGACAAATCCCAGTCTTGATCCGTGTCAACCCAACAGACACTTTCGGAGATACCTGTAATGTACCTTTATAGTCACCCAGTTACGTTGTGACGTTTGGCACACCCAAGGCACTCCTACGGTATCCGGGAGTTGCACAATCTCATAGTCTAAGGAAATGATACTTGACATTCAGGAAAGCTACAACAAACGAACTACGCGATCTTTGACCTAAGCTTAGGATTGGGTCTTGTCCATCACATCATTCTCCTAATGATGTGATCCCGTTATCAATGACATCTAATGTCCATAGTCAGGAAACCATGACTATCCTTTGATCAACGAGCTAGTCAACTAGAGGCTCACTAGGGACGTGTTGTGGTCTATGTATTCACACATGTATTACGATTTCCGGATAATACAATTATAGCATGAACAATAGACAATTATCATGAACAAATAAATATAATAATAACCATTTTATTATTGCCTCTAGGGCATATTTCCAACAGTCTCCCACTTGCACTAGAGTCAATATTCTAGTTACATTGTGATGAATCGAACACCCATGTAGTTCTGGTGTTGATCATGTTTTGCTCTAGGGAGAGGTTTAGTCAACGGATCTGCTACATTCAGGTCCGTTTGTACTTTATAAATCTCTATGTCTCCATTTTGAACACTTTCACGAATGGAGTTGAAGCGACGCTTGATATGCCTGGTCTTCCTGTGAAACCTGGGCTCCTTGGCAAGAGCAATAGCTCCAGTGTTGTCACAGAAGAGAGTCATCGGGCCCGACGCATTGGGTATGACTCCTAGGTCGGTAATGAACTCCTTCACCCAGACTGCTTCTTGTGCTGCCTCCGAGGCTGCCATGTACTCCACTTCACATGTAGATCCCGCCACAACGCTTTGCTTGCAACTGCACCAGCTTACTGCCCCACCATTCAAAATATACACGTATCCGGTTTGTGACTTAGAGTCATCCAGATCTGTGTCGAAGCTAGCATCGACGTAACCCTTTACGACGAGTTCTTCGTCACCTCCATAAACGAGAAACATTTCCTTAGTCCTTTTCAGGTACTTCAGGATATTCTTGACCGCTGTCCAGTGTTCCATGCCGGGATTACTTTGGTACCTTCCTACCAAACTCACGGCAAGGTTTACATCAGGTCTGGTACACAGCATAGCATACATGATAGACCCTATGGCCGAGGCATAGGGGACGACACTCATCTTTTCTCTATCTTCTGCCGTGGTCAGGCATTGAGCCGTGCTCAATCTCGTACCTTGCAATACAGGCAAGAACCCCTTCTTTGACTAGTCCATTTTGAACTTCTTCAATATCTTGTCAAGGTACGTACTCTGTGAAAGACCAATGAGGCGTCTCGATCTATCTCTATAGATCTTGATGCCTAATATATAAGCATCTTCTCCAATCTCCTTCATTGAAAAACACTTGTTCAAGTAGGCCTTTATGCTTTCCAAGAATTCTATATCATTTCCCATCAACAGTATGTCATCCACATACAATATGAGAAATGCTACAGAGCTCCCACTCACTTTCTTGTAAATGCAGGCTTCTCCATAAGTCTGCATAAACCCAAACGCTTTGATCATCTCATCAAAACGAATGTTCCAACTCCGAGATGCTTGCACCAGCCCATAAATCGAGCGTTGGAGCTTGCACACCTTGTCAGCATTCTTAGGATCGACAAAACCTTCCGGCTGCATCATATACAATTCTTCCTTAAGGAAACCATTAAGGAATGCCGTTTTGACGTCCATTTGCCATATCTCATAATCATATAATGCGGCAATTGCTAACATGATTCGGATGGACTTTAGCTTCGCTACGGGTGAGAAAGTCTCATCGTAGTCAACCCCTTGAACTTGTCGATAACCCTTAGTGACAAGCCGAGCTTTATAGATGGTCACATTACCATCCGCGTCTGTCTTCTTCTTAAAGATCCATTTATTTTCTATGGCTCGCCGATCAACGGGCAAGTCAGTCAAAGTCCATACTTTGTTTTCATACATGGATCCTATCTCGGATTTCATGGCTTCCAGCCATTTGTCGGAATCCGGGCCCGCCATCGCTTCTTCATAGTTCGAAGGTTCACCGTTGTCTAACAACATGATTTCCAAGACAGGGTTGCCGTACCACTCTGGTGCGGAACGTGTCCTTGTGGACCTTCGAATTTCAGTAGGAGCTTGATCAGAAGTATCTTGATCATTATCATTAACTTCCTCTCTAGTCGGTGCAGGCACCTCAGGAACATTTTCTTGAGTTGCGCTATTTTCCGGTTCAAGAGGTAATACTTCATCAAGCTCTACTTTCCTCCCACTTACTTCCTTCGAGAGAAACTCTTTCTCTAGAAAGGACCCATTCTTGGCAACAAAGATCTTGCCTTCGGATCTGAGGTAGAAGGTGTACCCAATAGTTTCTTTTGGGTATCCTATGAAGACGCATTTTTCTGACTTGGGTTCGAGCTTCTCAGGTTGAAGTTTCTTCACATAAGCATCGCATCCCCAAACTTTTAGAAACGACAGCTTAGGTTTCTTCCCAAACCATAATTCATACGGTGTCATCTCAACGGATTTCGACGGAGCCCTATTTAAAGTGAATGCGGCAGTCTCTAAAGCATAGCCCCAAAAAGATAGCGGTAAATCGGTAAGAGACATCATAGATCGCACCATATCTAATAGAGTGCGATTAAGACGTTCGGACACACCGTTACGCTGAGGTGTTCCAGGCGGCGTGAGTTGTGAAACTATTCCACATTTTCTTAAGTGTGTGCCAAATTCGTGACTCAAGTATTCTCCTCCACGATCTGATCGTAGAAACTTGATTTTCCTGTCACATTGATTCTCAACCTCACTCTAAAATTCCTAGAACTTTTCAAAGGTTTCAGACTTGTGTTTCATTAAGTAGACATACCCATATCTACTCAAGTCATCAGTGAGGGTGAGAACATAACGATAGCCACCGCGAGCCTCAACACTCATTGGACCGCACACATCAGTATGTATGATTTCCAATAAGTTGGTTGCTCGCTCCATTGTTCCTGAGAACGGAGTCTTGGTCATTTTACCCATAAGGCATGGTTCGCACGTGTCAAATGATTCATAATCAAGAGACTCTAAAAGTCCATCTGCATGGAGCTTCTTCATGCATTTGACACCTATGTGACCAAGGAGGCAGTGCCACAAGTATGTGGGACTATCATTATCAACCTTACATCTTTTGGTACTCACATTATGAACATGTGTAGCATTACGTTCGAGATTCATAAAGAATAAACCATTCACCATAGGAGCATGACCATAAAACATATCTCTCATATAAATGGAACAACCATTATTCTCAGATTTAAATGAGTAGCCATCTCGAATTAAACGAGATCCCGATACAATGTTCATGCTCAAAGCTGGCACTAAATAACAATTATTAAGGTTTAAAAATAATCCCGAAGGTAGATATAGAGGTAGCGTGCCGACGGCGATCACATTGACCTTGGAACCATTCCCGACGCGCATCGTCACCTCGTCCTTTGCCAATTTCCGCTTATTCCGCAGCCCCTGCTTTGAGTTACAAATGTGAGCAACTGCACCGGTATCAAATACCCAGGGCTACTACGGACACTAGTAAGGTACACATCAATTACATGTATATCACATATACCTTTTGTTTTGCCGGCCTTCTTGTCTGCTAAGTATTTAGGGCAGTTCCGCTTCCAGTGACCGTTCCCCTTGCAATAGAAGCACTCAGTCTCGGGCTTGGGTCCATTCTTTGGCTTCTTCCCGGCAGCTTGCTTGCCCGGCGCGGCAACTTCCTTGCCGTCCTTCTTGGAGTTCTTTTTACCCTTGCCTTTCTTGAACTTAGTGGTTTTATTGACCATCAACACTTGATGTTCCTTCTTGACTTCTACCTCCGCTGATTTCAGCATTGAAAACAACTCAGGAATGGTCTTCTGCATCCCCTGCATGTTGAAGTTCATCACGAAGCTCTTGTAGCTTGGTGGAAGTGACTGGAGGATTCTGTCAATGACCGCATCATCCGGGAGATTAACTCCCAGCTGAGACAAGCGGTTGTGTAACCCAGACATAGTGAGTATATGCTCACTGACAGAACTATTTTCCTCCATCTTACAGCTGAAGAACTTATCGGAGACTTCATATCTCTCGATCCGGGCATGAGCTTGAAAAACCATTTTCAGCTCTTCGAACATCTCATATGCTCCATGTCTCTCAAAACGCTTTTGGAGCCCCGGCTCTAAGCTGTAAAGCATGCCGCACTGAACGAGGGAGTAGTCGTCAACACGTGTCTGCCAAGCGTTCATAACGTCTTGGTTCTGTGGGACGGGTGGATCACCTAGCGGTGCTTGTAGGACATAATCTTTCTTGGCAGCTATGAGGATGATCCTCAGGTTCCGGACCCAGTCTGTATAGTTGCTGCCATCGTCTTTCAGCTTGGTTTTCTCTAGGAACGCGTTGAAGTTGAGGACTACGTTGGCCATTTGATCTACAAGACATAGTGTAAAATATTTTAGACTAAGTTCATGATAATTAAGTTCATCTAATCAAATTATTAATGAACTCCCACTTAGATTAGACATCCCTCTAGTCATCTAAGTATTACATGATCCGAGTTAACTAGACCGTGTCCGATCATCACGTGAGACGGACTAGTCAACATCGGTGAACATCTTCATGTTGATCGTATCTTCTATACGACTCATGCTCGACCTTTCGGTCTTCTGTGTTCCGAGGCCATGTCTGTACATGCTAGGCTCGTCAAGTCAACCTAAGTGTTTGCATGTGTAAATCTGTCTTACACCCGTTGTATGTGAACGTCTGAATAAAACACCCGATCATCACGTGGTGTTTTGAAACAGCGAACTGTCGCAACGGTTGCACAGTTAGGGGGAACACTTCTTGAAATTATTATGAGGGATCATCTTATTTACTACCTCGTTCTAAGTAAACAAGATGCAAAAACATGATAAACATCACATGCAATCAAATAATAAAAGTGACATGATATGGCCAATATCACATAGCTCCTTTGATCTCCATCTTGGGGCTCCATGATCATCTTGTCACCGGCATGATGACACCATGATCTCCATCATCATGATCTCCATCATCGTGTCTCCATGAAGTTGCTCGCCAACTATTACTTCTACTACTATGGCTAACACGTTTAGCAATAAAGTAAAGTAATTTACATGGCGTTTCTCAATGACACGCAGGTCATATAAAAGAATAAAGACAACTCCTATGGCTCCTGCCGGTTGTCATACTCATCGACATGCAAGTCGTGATTCCTATTACAATAGCATGAACATCTCATACATCACATATAGATCATTCATCATTCATCACAACTTTGGCCATATCATATCACAAACCACTTGCTGCAAAAACAAGTTAGACGTCCTCTAATTGTTGTTGCAAGTTTTACGTGGCTGAATTAGGGTTCTAGCAAGAACGTCTTCTTACCTACGTTAAAGCCACAACGTGATTTGTCAACTTCTATTTACCCTTCATAAGGACCCTGTTCATCGAATCCGCTCCAACTAAAGTGGGAGAGACAGACACCCGCCAGCCACCTTATGCAACTAGTGCATGTTAGTCGGTGGAACCGGTCTCACGTAAGCGTACGTGTAAGGTTGGTCCAGGCCGCTTCATCCCACAATGCCGTTGAAGCAAGAAAAGACTAGTAGCGGCAAGAAAGTTGACAAATCTACGCCCACAACAAATTGTGTTCTACTCGCGCAAGAAGAACTACGCATAGACCTAGCTCATGATGCCACTGTTGGGGAACATTGCAGAAAACAAATATTTTCCTACTCGTTTCACCAAGATCCATCTAGGAGTTCATCTAGCAACGAGCCATCGGATGCATCTACATACCTTTGTAGATGGCGTGCGGAAGCGTTCAAAGAACGGTGATGATGTAGTCGTACACGACGTGATCCAAATCACCGATGACCAAGCGCCGAACGGACGGCACCTCCGCGTTCAACACACGTACGGGACTGGAGACGTCTCCTCCTTCTTGATCCAGCAAGGGAAGAGGAGAGGTTGATGAAGATCCAGCAGCACGACGGCGTGGTGGTGGATGCAGGGCGTCACAGTAGCAGGGCTTCGCCTATACTGCGAGAGAGAGAGAGACGTAACGGGGAGAGAGGGAGGCGCCAGGGGCTGGGGTATGAAGTCCCTCCTCTCCCCCACTATATATAGGGGTGCCAAGGGGGGGCGCCGGCCCTAGTAGATGGCATCTACTAGGGGGGCGGCGGCCTAGGGTGGGGGGCTTGCCCCCCAAGCAAGGGGGCGCCCCCTTTTAGGGTTTCCCCAAACCCTAGCCGCATGGGCCCTTGGGGGGGTGGCGCCCCAGCCCACTATGGGCTGGGTTCCCTCCCACTTCAGCCCATGGGGCCCCCCGGGATAGGTGGCCCCACCCGGTGGACCCCCGGGACCCTTCCGGTGGTCCCGGTACAATACCGGTGACCCCGAAACTTGTCCCGATGGCCGAAACAGCACTTCCTATATATAATTCTTTACCTCCGGACCATTCCGGAACTCCTCGTGACGTCCGGGATCTCATCCGGGACTCCGAACAATATTCGGGTTACTGCATATACCTATCTTCACAACCCTAGCGTCACCGAACCTTAAGTGTGTAGACCCTACGGGTTCGGGAGACAAGCAGACATGACCGAGACGACTCTCCGGTCAATAACCAACAGCGGGATCTGGATACCCATGTTGGCTCCCACATGCTCCGAGATGATCTCATCGGATGAACCACGATGTCGAGGATTCAATCAACCCCGTATGCAATTCCCTTTGTCAATCGGTATGTTACTTGCCCGAGATTCGATCGTCGGTATCCCAATACCTCGTTCAATCTCGTTACCGGCAAGTCACTTTACTCGTACCGTAATGCATGATCCCGTGACCAGACACTTGGTCACTTTGAGCTCATTATGATGATGCATTACCGAGTGGGCCCGGTGATACCTCTCCGTCATACGGAGTGACAAATCCCAGTCTTGATCCGTGTCAACCCAACAGACACTTTCGGAGATACCCGTAGTCTACCTTTATAGTCACCCAGTTACGTTGTGACGTTTGGTATACCCAAAGCACTCCTACGGTATCCGGGAGTTACACGATCTCATGGTCTAAGGAAAAGATACTTTGACATTGGCAAACTCTAGCAAACAAACTAACCGATCTTTATGCTATGTTTAGGATTGGGTCTTGTCCATCACATCATTCTCCTAACGATGTGATCTCGTTATCAATGACATCCAATGTCCATAGTCAGGAAACCATGACTATTTGTTGATCAACGAGCTAGTCAACTAGAGGCTTACTAGGGACATGTTGGTGTCTGTTATTCACACATGTATTACGATTTCCGGATAACACAATTATAGCATGAATAAAGACAATTATCATGAACAAGGAAATATAATAATAATGCTTTTATTATTGCCTCTAGGGCATATTTCCAACAAAGCCCCCCTCCCCTTGGCCGCCCCCCTCTAGATCTCATCTAGAGGGGGCCGGCCCCCTTCCCCTTTCCCCTATAAATAGAGGGGTGAGGGGAGGGCTGCATAGAACATCCAAGGTGCAGCCCCTCCCCTCCCCAACACCTCTCCTCCTCCATAAGAGCTTGGCGAAGTCCTGCCGGAGTACTGCAGCTTCATCACCACCACACCGTCGTGCTGCTGTTGGAGCCCTGTTCCTCAACCTCTCCCTCCTCCTTGCTGGATCAAGGCGCGGGAGACGTCCTCGCTCCGTACGTGTGTTGAACGCGAAGGTGCCGTCCGTTCGGCACTAGGATCTTCGGTGATTTGGATCACGTCGAGTACGACTCCATCAACCCCGTTCTCTCGAACGCTTCCGCTCGTGATCTACAAGGGTATGTAGATGCACTCCTCTCTCCCTCGTTACTAGATGACTCCATAGATTGATCTTGGTGATGCGTAGAATATTTTAAAATTCTGCTACGTTCCCCAACAGATGGAGCCTGATACAACATACCTCCTACATGCATAGCTTCATATCATAGACTCCACAACCGTATCTCCCCTCATTCAGGTTATGACAATGGTGACTAAGGGTCACCTCATGTGGCCAATGGCCAGTTCTCCATTATTCCTCGATCAATTGCTCAGGGAAGGAAGGGAACTATTATTGTCACCTCTTTACCTCCACATCCCACCACACAATGATGGTAGTATCCTCCATCTCCATAAAGGAAAAATGACGAGTGGTCAACCTTATAGAATATTCATGAAGAATATTAACACAAACATGCAAAGGAGGATTTTGATCTCACAGTGGCATTAAGTTCTAATACATACTGGAATTCATCCTTATTCTCCAAGAACTAATGTAATTACGCAAACATGTATATGGAGAACAAAGAGAGGAGAGACAAATTACAAGCCAACACGATGTTGGGGAAGGAGGAGAACATAGTGGCGCTAGTGTGATGACATCGCCCTCTGGTCGGTGCGAGGCTTTGACGGAGCCTCCCTCTTCCTTCTTTCTTGCCTTGGCCCTTCCTCTATGATAGAGAAGGTTTTGTTGCTGCAATGAAGGTGTGATGTGGTAGAATAAATGTGAGTTGCTGATGGCACCAGGGTTGGAGGTGAATATAGACGTGGCCTCCACACGTCTCCTCCATGGATACTCCATCTAACCGTTCATCCAAGGGTTCTAGGGGATCCAAATCCTCTCCCAATACCTCCCTTGGTCACATAGGATCGCATAGGAGCAAACTGGGATGAAGTCCGTAAAGAATCGTATATGTTATAGTTGATTTTGCATCCTCTGGAGGCTGGTACGAGCGGTGGCATTACCTGGCGTTTTTGTACCAGGCACCGTCTTTTCTCCTGGACTCTACGTAAGCATTTTTGTATCAAGCACAAAGTAGTATCACATGAGGTGATTGTGGCCACCGATTCTGATCAGGCAAAATGTTGCCCGACCAACCTGCGATCCCACACACTTACTCTTCATTCCGTTGATACTATCCATTCAACATCCATCAATATTACCCCATCTTCTTCATCCATGATTTCACTCTCAGACTCGTATCTCGAATTAGATGACGAATAATCAAATACCATTAGCTCCGCCATCGGATCCATCTATACACAGTGCGGATCATATGTCATCTACATAAATCTATGAGCCGCTAAACTAAAACACCTTTTTGCGGGAGGCCGCTAAACTAAAACTTCAAGAAAAGGTATGGGAATGACTCATCAAGAGGAAGGCGGTGCGGGGACGTGAGCCGGGCAGAAGGGAGCGTGCGTCCTGAAATGTCCGTGGCACCAATATTTGGATGGGTGAAGAGCGCATTGTTCACCTCGCCCAACTGCCAAATACGGAGGCTCGTGGGGTTGATTTAAAGCGTCCTCCAAAGATTATGGCAATCTAGGCCGGGATAAGGACGACTCTTTAAATCAACCCCGCGATTAGCCTGCGAGTGACTTAGCCCAGTCGCCCTAAGAAGACAACTCAGCCGTCATCGTTAAATCTAGCCTGCGAGTGACTTAGCCCAGTTGCCCTGAGAAGGCTAGAGTAATATTTGACGGTGACGGAGGCTAGAGTGGTCTTTTTATGGCAATCGGACCGATACGACAACTTTTCTAGAGTTGCTCTAAAAAGCAGGAAATTCAATTTATACCTTGCACAATGATCAAGAGGCAGTCAGCTGCTACACCAAGGTCTCCATCTACGACTATATTTCAAGAGTTTACCATGGCTGTGCTCAAGGGAGGGCGTTAAACTGACCAAGGCGTGCCTTCGTGCAATTCACCCAGCTTAAAGACTTAACTAAATTTTGATACGGATCTCGTTCAAATTTATAGTACTTTAAAGTTGACAAACACTATGCAACTATTAGACATAGACACGACTACTACATACTGCCATGCGCATGATTTGTGGTATGAATCAAACACTAAATGCTTTAAGTTCTAGCATTTTCAGCTGTCACCGTCAAATTTAGCTTGCGAGTGACTTAATCCAGTTGCAACCAAAAGATCCCACGAGGGAGGCCAACACATGAAAATATTGCTCTCCCACACTACTGAGATATTCCTTCCGTGGTCCAGAATCCAAGCACTACAATCACCGTAAAACGGAATTAGAGTATGAAAGCTAACAGATATAGTTGGGCCGGGACTTGAGATCAAGATTTGGCTAGCTCAGATAGACGTATTTCCCGTGAGGTAGCTAGCCGCAAAGTGCGAAAACGCGGAAAGGAACTCATCATATTAGTGGTGTGCCAAACAGTGACATTGACAACGATTTCCCACTTGGTATGGTGCGCTGATCTGGCATCCGATACTAGTATACCTACTCCTACTTTGCAGTTAGTTCGTTCTAGCGGTGCATCACGTTGTTCGACAACTACGCGTACTGTAGAACGGTAGACTACGATATGCTAGCTAGCCTTTCTGGCTAGCTTCTTGATAGGGAAACGTACATACGCTTTGCGACGGCCAGGCGGGGAGCTATGGGCATCTCCAACTCCAAGGAGACCCGCAAAACTCCGTTATACTATCTGACCGGATTTTTTTTTTCACTTTTGCAATTCAACGCGGTCCTACTCAATTTATGAAGTGGTCTGAACATCCGTTTTCCAGCAAATCGGAGATAAACATGTGGAGTTATATTGGAATCCAGACATCCACTTGACCAACCATAATCCTCTGCATGGTCTTGCTCTCTTTTGTCTCTCTTCACATGCATGGCCCCTCTCTCCTCTCTCTCCTCTCTATCGGCCACCACACCATAAATAGCCCATCACATATATGGTCCTCATCTACTTTTTTTTCTCTCAGACGGATGCTTTGTAATTAGCGTTGGATGGCTCTCTGGTACCATATGTGTGGACCACGCCCGCACACAAAAGTGGACATATACCAGAGAAATTTACGGGTCGGCGTTGAAGATGCCGTAACCTCTATGTGCCTTGGCACGTATGCATTTGACATCTATAAAAAGATCATACGTAGATATTTGAGATAATCGGGCCTGCTGTATTGCACATATTTCAGTGGAATACTAAATTTCAATACATAATATGAACGATTACAAAATCACTGAGTTTCAGCAACCAAAACTAAAAAATTTGCAGGGAATCACCAAGTTTTACCAGTTTTTTTTTTGCTTATATGGTCCCTAAAACTTAGCAAACTTGGCGATCCCACGCGCTATTCTTAGTTTTGATTTCTGAAACTTAGTGATTTTGTCACTCGTTCCTGTTAAGTTCTGGCGGTTGAAACCTAATGAATTTTTGAAACGTGTCAAATCATATTTGAATTTGGTCTTATTTCAAAGCTCTCGTCACAAGCAAGATGAATCCGAAAACAAAAATTATATTGGCCTTTTCACTGAAAAGATATAGAAGATTCAGATTCAAAAGTTAAAAGAAAAGGATGTGGAAAGTGGAGTGGATGGCGTAAGCAAGTATAGATGGACCTCACCTATAGTAATCAAAGGCCTTAGACTACCCAAGTTTATGAATTTTAAAGCAATCTGAGGGCTGCATGCATGCCCCGTGCCAGTTTCCGCATCCGGACACCTCAATTATCATATCTCAAATCCATATAAATTCATGCAATTACGTCGATGCACATACATTATTCGGTCACTTTATCACTACTAACTAAACATACCTCAGACTATCAAAATTTGGCATGTTTGGCTATGGTGGAGTTCATCCACGGCTGCCCTTGCCCTTCCCGGCGCCCTTACCGTCCTTCTTGCAGAAGTACCGTGGAAAACGTAGTACAGATCGAGTCGGATCTGCTCGTCGCCGAAGCTGTCCTCGCCATCACTGTTCGCCTTCTCCTCCTTCGGTGGCAGTCCGGCCATGGCACAGACCGCCCGATTCCGCTTCCGGGCAAGGGCGTGCGTGTTCCTCCACCGTCGTTTCTTCACAATGCGGGTGTGGATGGCTTCCTCCTTTGCGGCCTCCCGCGTCGCCGCATTAGCCGCCTCCGCCGCCATCGCCATTTCCGCCATGATACGGGTGTCGCCGGCCCTTATCCTCTCCTTCCCACGGCGGGCCGCCCGTTCACGGTGGGAATCATAGTCTGCCCGACCGGTGATGGGGAAGGAAAGGTGTGCCAGCTGCCGGGACCGCGAGGATCCAGCACCAGAGGACCCCAACGCCTAGTGAGCCGACGCTATGGAGTCACGGCAGATAGATCCGTCTGTCGGCCAGGTGCTATCCTCCCGGGAGCGGCGAAGTGCAATGCGGACTGCCATCGCCTGCTCCAATCCGCACGGGATGACACCCCAGTCGACGGACCAGGAGTGATCGGAGTCCGATTCACTGCTTGCCATGACGGAGAAGGCCGGAAACCGCCAGAGTTGAGCTCAGGTGGCGGAAGGGAGTGGGGTGGAGTGGAGTGAAGTGGCCAGGGTTTGCTCCGACGAGCGGATAGGGACAAATATATGTGGGATAGGGTGGGCCAGCATGGGCCGGGTCAGACGTGGCGGGCGTGCTCGGGCGTTCTCATATCCGCCCCATATTTAGGCTGGATATGAGGGGTGTCGGTCAGTCCGGACGTTTGAGGCCCGTTTCAGACGGCCGTCTGGATAAAAAAACATGACCGTTCAGTGACCGGGCGGCACATCTGAATATTTGAGAAGGGTTTGAGATGTTGGGTTGTAGATGCTCTAACACAGCAATTAGTACGTACGTGGGCCCAGCCCAGCGTAGACATCAGGCCCGGTCACAGGCATGCACCGACGGTACGTACGAACGTCTGCAGTGGCAGAGAGCAGGCTCTCATTCCATTCTTTTTTTTACACCCGCCGGTCTGTCACCTGTGACGCCATTAACTCCCCACCATGCTCCGATGGCCTATAGCGCTATCCTCTGGCTGACAAGCAGCCCAAAAATCTGATGGGTCCCAATGTCATAGGGTGGGCATAGGAACAGAGGGCCAACGTCAGTCAAGACAAAACTGCATACCGTTAGCCCATGCAGCAGTCGGATCTACTGCAACATTGTCTTTACTTCATACCGGGTGTCGTTGGCTGGAAATGGTAGTGGGGACCATATGTCAGTGGCACCAGTATAGTGTGCTTCCCTCCTTTCCCCCCGGCACAGGCAAAGGAAAAGTGTTGGAATGCATGATGGCTATCTAAGTGATGAACCATTGTCCCCTGAAAGGGCTACCTTAGCTAGGATGCTAGATCCCTTCGTCTATGAGCACCCTTTTCCTCCTTGGTGGTGTGGGGATGCAACAAGTGGGGTTACCACAATTAGATTGATTTTAGTTATTTAGTATCATGTTGGATCGATCGACGACGCGTGTTGATTGCCTGCATTACTGGCTTGGGCACGATTCATGTGAAACAATCAATGACAATCACGAGTTATCGCCCATTGAGGCAACTAGTAGGCTAGTGGCGGTCGCTTTTCATGAAGATCAGGCCACCCTATCCCCTCCCCCCTATTAACCCTTTCGAATCGGGTATCAGAATGGTCCAATTAATTAATTATAAGCCATCTAGGACTGATATTGATCAATCTCGAAAAGCTTACCTATGTATGCCCGTCTCGCCCTAATTTTGTATCTAGGTCATTAAGACCATCAACTATATTTATCTATGATGCTCGAGGCAAAAACTCCAATTACGATTGTGAAGCCCTTTTTTTCTGCCCCGGGCTTACACCATTTGAAATCAGGAAATTGCAATAGGAGAAGGTAACAAATTTGGAAAATTGCATTCACCGTCAACAACAAAGGACATGTCAACAAAAGGAAATGTTACATTTATATCTTTTTCAAGGGTCGGATTTAACTGATTGAGACGCAATGCTATTTCACAAGAACACTACTTATTTCGAGACATCATGGACAATGGAACCATTCATATTTTTTTGCGAAAACACAAAACTTTCATTACTTAATCGGGGAATACAATCTCGCTGCAAGAAACTAAAAGCTGGAATAACATTAATCCAGAGGCACCTCCTTGTGTCGCTACTAGCTCTAGCAGCATACAGTTGTGCAAGTTCATTAGCTTCCCTTCCGATATAGGCTAGATTAAAACTATCAAAACCCCCACTAAGGTCCTGAATTTCTAGGAGATCGAATGGGCGCAATCTTAGATCTGCCATCACCTCTTTTCTTCCAGAGACTGACAACATCTTGAGCATCTATTTTTAAGATCACATGACGGAACCATTCAACACCCCACAACTAAACTCACTCCTAACCAAACCAGAAGATGGGCTATTGCATTGTTGTCACGTCTGATTTTTATCAGCTGTCCTTTCGGGCGCCGCAGGGGGAGGGGGGGGGAGGTTGTAATGGCACCCCCTCCAAAGACACAATCTAGTTTGATGGTATATTCAACACTACTTATATATGTAACAATCGGATATTATTTGGAACTACTTGTTTGATTTTATGGTGGTGTTTAAACCAAATCCTATTATTTTAGTATTATACTCACAAATTTTGTAGTGTTATATTAAATTTGGCACCCCATCCTAAGCCTGCATAACTTCCAAGGAGACGTGCCATTCAACACTCGGGTGCCCCTACACCCTCAATGAACAGTAAATTCAGGAACAAAAATTAAAAAATTGAAACTTTGGGACATAAAACATGATCAAACATTCGATGCTCTTGCAAAGTTTTGGCCATAGATAACATTTGAGGAGCCCTCACAAATAAACCAGTGCTCAAAAGTGCACATGAACTTTGAACAGTGATTTTGTTTTGTTTTGTGAGGGCTCCTCGAATATTATTTGTGGCAGAAACTTTACAAAACCATCAAATGTCTGATCATGTTTGATGTTCCAAAGTTTCAGACAATTTTCAATTTTGCTTTCATTTTATTGGATTGACGGGTGTAAGGTCACCCAGGAGCTATGACACCTTTCTCTTCTTATTGACTTTACGGCAAAAAAAAAACTATGGTTACAATATAGTGTGAATCATTTTTTGTCGAATCTTTGACCCAGAATACAATGAAAGTCATCCCTTGCCAAATCTTTTTATACGAGTACAATGATTGACCATGTTGATTCCAGAAAAGTTTCATTTCTTTTTAACCTTTTCGAAATTACTATTTTGCATATAGGGTACGTACGTGCGCACCCAGGAGCACCAAATTCCCTCTGGTCACTTTTATAACCATGTCGACCAAAATATTATTATGCACTAATGCTTGATCGTGATATCGAACACTAAATTGGAGAATGCTGATTTTGTTCTCTCTTTTTTTGTTCTGTTTGAAAGTTTTCCCGCGTTATACGAAACACAGATTAAAGAGTCGACGCCCTAACACAAATACCATGCTGGTACTGTATTAATCTTGCAGGAGACCGGTCCTGACAACCCTCTTGTACGTGGGTGCATACGTGGGCACAACACTGCGCAACGATCGCATGCTGCATGCATGCAGTGCAGCTGCGCGTACCACTTCGCACGCATCAAATAATGGCGAAGATCCTGCAGCTTTTCCATGATGCATGCATGCATGCCATCTGCCTGAAAAATTCTGCATTGTCGGGATGGTGGTGCACTATTTACATCGCTTCCCTTTTTTCGGGTCTGGCAAGTTTTGCAACATATTAGCGAAAGAACATCAGCTACTGATCAGAGTGTAGTGCTGTCCGTGGATGTCATGATGAGAACCTATGTATTTTTCTTTCCATTCCTCCTATAGTGGTCTCCTTGCTATCAAAAGGAAATACGTTGGATCGACATAAGGTAGGTATAATTTCGCAGAAGAAAAAGGACACAAGGTAGGTATAAATGTTAGATAAAACGAGAATAAATAAGATACGAGAGACACAGATTTTTACGTGGAAATCCTTACGGGAAAAAACAACGGATGCACGAAGACACAATTCTCTATGATTGAGGAGCATTATAAGAATGAGATGACATGTTGTCTTTAGGTGCGACTACATGATGCAGTATATATATGAGGGGAAATACATAAGAATCCTTCGAGGACAAGTAAACAAGTTATACTCATACGCGACAACGTCAACGCAACGCCCATACCGTTTGTACTATACGTAACTAGAATTTGGATCACAATTTAACAATCTTCGCCTTAAGCCAAATTCCCTCCAATAGTCGAAGAAAGCAAATAGTTCCATCCAAATTGGCATAAACATCTTGTGCGTCAAAGTCCATAGGACTAGTGAGAAATACCAAGTAAGCTTGAGCAAAGCTTAAACTTATTGGTAGGAACTGACTTTGTCATCATATCAGCAGAATTATCATGAATGCTTATCTTGCATACCTATAAATCACCTTCAGCAATAACATCTCAAATATAGTGATACCTGACATCAGTTTGCTTTGTTCTCTCATGATACATTGGATTTTTTGTAAGATATATAGCATTTTGACTGTCACAAAATACGGTAGAGCATGATGAATCTTCACAAAGCTCAGCATACAAACATTTTAACCAGATAGCTTCTTTGCATGCTTCAGAAATAGCCATATATTTGGTAAAGCATTTACCTAAGTTATTGAAAATTCATAATTCATCAGTTATTTTAGATAATACTAAAAAACAAGATAGAGTAAGATACAGAAGTGTAAAAGAAAGTGGATTCATCAAATGATACATGAGTCCCTAATTCCGAATCAAGAGATTTGTTGTGGAATTTGTCAATTGAGTAAAGTAATAATATTAAGAATTAGATCATCTAACCCCATTGAATTTCATTTTTTTCATTCAATTTTCAGGGAAATTTTTGAATAAGAGATAAATAAACAATTGAATTTGAAAAAAAACTTCTTTCTATTTTGGATAATTTCTTTTTCAATAGGACCCTCTTTTTGGGGTGAACGATCGAGTATTCCCCTATTCCTCTTTATTTTAACTGATTGTATTCCATGCATCAGTAGTGGAACAAGCCACAATAGACTAGAAAATTTCTCTCCAACTCACAACACAACCACCAATGGTGAAAACATAATCTTTGAGTGCTTTTTTCTTATCCAAATCATCAGCAAAATCAGAATCAACAAAACCAACAAGTCCATCTCTAGTTTTCCCAAACTATAAATAAGCATTAGAAATACCTCTTGTTAGATAAAACGAGATCAACGAGAAGTGAGAGACGCATGTTTTTACGTGGAAACCCTTGCAGGAAAAAAATCATGGATGCACGAAGGCGCAATTCACTATGATGGGGGAGTATTACAAGAACGAGACGACATGCTGTCTTTAGGTACGCCTACATGTGGCATATATGAGGGGCAATACATGAGTCCTTGGAGGACAAATAAACGAGTTGTACTCATACGGGCCGACGTCAACGTAACGCTCACACCATTTATACTACGTCTAGTCCTACATGGTAGAATTTGGACCACAATTTAACAATAAATTATGAAAAGCTATAATTTTTTGTCACGCATTAAGACATTCATGGCTAGTGCCGGAGCTAGCGAGGGATTACTGGGGCAAATAGCGAAATATAATTTTTGGGAGAGGTGAAATACTCTATTTCTCTTAATGTGTGTCATCCAAAACAGTGTTTCTTCATAGAATATACATTGGCTGGGGGCCATGGCCCCTGCAGCTCAACACATAGCTCTGCCAGTGTTCATGGCACAAGGGTTTGCTTACGAGAAAGGTGTCATAGCTCCCGGGTGCCCAACGCCCTCGTGAACAGTAAATTCAAAAACAAATGAAAACAAAATTATTATTTTTAAAACTTTGAAACATCAAACGTTGGATGTTCTTGCAAAATTTCAGTCACAAATAATATTTAAGGAGCACCCACAAAAAATCCTTTTTCATAAGTTCATGTTGAGGGGTGTTTTATTGTGTGAGAGCTCCTCAAATGTTCTCTGCGGCCAAAACTTTGCAAGAACATCAACTATTTGATCATGTTTTATGTCCCAAAGTTCCAGACTATTTTTTTTTGTTTTTGATTTTTTTTCAAATTTATTGTTCATGGAGGGTGTAGGGGCACCTAGGTATTGAAAGGCATGTCTCCAATGAAAATTATTCCTTGGCAAAACTTTTTATACGAGCACAACACAAAAAATTATTTTTTTAGCTTTTTTTGAAATTACTAAATTATTTGACGCATATAGGATGCACGCGTACCTGGGGTTACCAAGGATTTCCCCCGGTGGCCTATACCTAATAAAACATTATAGTGTGTCGAATGCACATTTACCTTTTCAGTAAGCTGATTTTCGCAAAGACTCATTCTACTGTTGTGTACTCTCTCAGTTTCATTTTTCTTCGCATATAAGCTTGGTCTTCAGTCAAACTTTCCCAAAAATTATAGGAAAAAATATGAACATTCACAATATCAAATCAATACTATTAGATGATGCGCGCAACAATGGTTCTATTATTTTTCCAGTGCAAAACACAACAGGTTTACTTGGTGCTGCTCCACATACTGAACAGAAGACACAGTCGACCGTATATTTTGATGCAAATATATCAGGGACTTCAAGATATAATCTTCAGCATGTGTTGCAAGTTGGTTTTTTTTTGCTTTGAGGTTCCACCGATTGAACCGAAGAAGGACCTGGTGACACCCAACTTCCAGACTCCTCCAGGATGAACAAGGCTTTTCTCGTTTGGTGATCCAGACGGTTAACAGAAGTCCAAAGCGTGCAAACGTCCTTCTCTTTTATTTTAAAATATAATAAGGCTTATGTGATCAACGTGGCCGGATTTATTAATTAGATTTTAGTTAAAAGAGTACTACTTAGGATAGAGGTTCACGGACAAGTTTGTTACTAGCTAGCTTTCTTTGAGATGTAAAAGGAGAGGATCTAGTTTTGTTAGTTTGGGTCAGGTCGGTTAGAGTGTTGGACGCCGTTACGGCCGGTGGGTCACCTATATAAAAGGCAGCGTCGATCTTTTATCAGGTGGTTTTTAGATTGGTTTTTATCGGACGTGAAGAAAATACAGAAAAGCTACCATGTTTGGGTGGCACAAAATCCTTTGATTTGCTGCGTCGCCGCCGGAGCACGACGGGAGTTGCTAGCGAGATTGATTCTCATCTATCTTGTGCTAGTTCTGTGACTTTGGTTTCTTGCATCTCGTTTGATCCGTAGTATTTGTTCATCTTCATCTTCATCATCTATTTTCTTGTGTTTTCGTTTGCCAAGTACTGTGAAAGATCGGACCGATGAACGACTCGCCATCTAGTCGAGTCTTCATCAAATGGTATCAGAGCTAAGGTTGTTCACGGTACTGTGTTGATCAAGATGTCAACCTCGGTCAACAAGGGTGATGAGGTTGCTGCTGATTCTAAGGAAATAGTAAGTCCAGTGTATGCGGATGATATTCCACAAAATATTCGGGATGGTTTTGACCACACATGCAACTACATCAAGCAATGTCATGATGCGCTCGGCAAAAGGATAGATGTCCTGATCACTCGGTTCGATGGTTTGGCAGACATCATCATTATGCCGGCAACGAATTCTGCACCACCACAGACTGCTCCGGCTGCTCCATTGCGTTATGCACCACCGACTCGCGATGGACATGCCGGCGTGCATGATCGCCGTTTGGCGGCACAATCTCATGCTGGAGATGATGGCGCCGACGACGGAGTTGACCAGGTGGGGTACGCGCCACGACCACGACACTATGAGCCTCGTCCCGAAACATCCGTTCGTGGTGGAGTGCATGACCGAGTTGGTCAAGCTGTACGTGTGCCTTTGGATGATGGAATTGGGCGCATAAAAATTTCAATCCCCTCGTTCTCCGGCAAGTGCGGACCAGAAGGCTATTTGGAGTGGGAGATGCGTGTTGATCAAATTTTTGATGCCCATCATTATAGCGAGGAGAAGAAAGTTCAACTTGCTGGAATTGAGTTCACCGGTTACGCGCTAATTTGGTGGAATCAAATATGTTGTTTAAGGCATCACCCGATGACTTGGCGAGGTATGAAAGAATTCATGAGGTGACGTTTTGTTTCTGAGCACTATAAAAGAGATATGTACAACAAGTTGCAGCGGCTCTCTCAAGGTAATATGAGTGTTGATGAATATTACAAGGAGATGGAATTGCCTATGATACGTACAGGGACAACGGAGGATCCGGAGGCGACTATGGCACATTTTTTTAACGGGCTAAATATCGAGGTGCAGGATCGTGTTGAGATGGTGGTCTACTACAACATACAAGATCTTGTGCACCAAGTTATGCGTGCGGAACAACAGATTAAGCGACGCCAAGTCAACATTGTTCCCAGTACCACTTTGAACACATGGCGACGCTCGCAGCATAAGAGTGAGGATGTCGGTCCTAGCTCCAGGACGACAACATCAAATCGCTCTCATGGTTCTGTGCAGAAGGATGCTCCAAACTCAGGACTGTCGAGGGTTGATTCTAGTGTGCAGTCGACCACACGTACTAGTGACATAGAGTGTTTTAAGTGTGGAGGAAGAGGACATATGAAGCGTGAATGTCCTAATGAGAAAAGAGTGTTGCTCACAAAAGATGGCTATACACCCGCTAGTGATGAAGAGGTAGTTTCTGACACTTCTAGTGAAAAATATGAAGATGTTGAAAAGGTGACTGCGGGTTTTGAGGCTGCTGAATCATATCCGTCATTAATGATGCAACGAGTGCAAGAGGATCGCATTAAGGATAAGGGACAACGTTGGAATATTTTTTAGACTCAGTGCAAAATCAACAACACCAATTATAAGTTGATTATAAATGGAGGGAGCTACACCAACACGGTCAGCAAGGGATTGGTGGACGCTTTGGGGTTACCTACATGGAAGCACCTTCAGCCACACCGTGTTGAGTGGATGTATCATACAGGGAAGCTGAAGGTTACTCATAAGGTCTGTGTGAACTTTCTGTTGGCAATTATACTGATATGATGATATGTGATGTCTTGCCAATGGATATATGTCATTTATTGTTGGGGAGGTCGTGGCAATATGATCATGGAGCTGCACATGATGGAAGGTCCAATACTTATTCATTTTGGTATAATGGAAAACGAAATGTGTTGAGACCAATGTTTGCCAATGCCATTAAGGCTGCTTTGAAGCTGTCTTTGAAGACGAGGACGGCTTCGATTCAAGAGGGAGAGGATGATGCGCGCAACAATGGTTCTATTATTTTTCCAGTGCAAAACACAATAGGTTTACTTGGTGCTGCTCCACATACTGAACAGAAGACACAGTCGATCGTATATTTTGATGCAAATATATCAGGGACTTCAAGATATAATCTTCAGCATGTGTTGCAAGTTGGTTCTTTTTGCTTTGAGGTTCCACCGATTGAACCGAAGAAGGACCTCGTGACACCCAGCTTCCGGACTCCTCCAGGATGAACAAGGCTTTTTTCGTTTGGTGATCACGGTTAACAGAAGTCTAAAGCATGCAAACGTCCTTCCCTTTTATTTTAAAATATAATAAGGCTTATGTGATCAACGTGGCCGGATTTATTAATTAGATTTTAGTTAAAAGAGTACTACTTAGAATAGAGGTTCACGGACAAGTTTGTTACTAGCTAGCTTTCTTTGAGATGTAAAAGGAGAGGATCTAGTTTTGTTAGTTTGGGTCAGGTCGGTTAGAGTGTTGGACGCCGTTACAGCTGGTGGGTCACCTATATAAAAGGCAGCATCGATCTTTTATCAGGTAGTTTTTAGATTGGTTTTTATCGGACGTGAAGAAAATACAGAAAAGCTACCATGTTTGGGTGGCACAAAATCCTTTGATTTGCTGCGTCGCCGCGAGAGCACAACGGGAGTTGCTAGCGAGATTGATTCTCATCTATCTTGTGCTAGTTCCGTGACTTTGGTTTCTTGCATCTCGTTTGATCCATAGTATTTGTTCGTCTTCATCTTCATCATCTGTTTTTTTGTATTTTCGTTTGCCAAGTATCGTGAAAGATCGGACCGACGAACGACTCGCCATCTAGTCGAGTCTTCATCATTAGATGCATCAGATGTTAATATTTTCTAATTATAAAATTTGTCAAACATTACGAAGTTTGACTTAAGAACATCTTGTATGTGAAGTAAAAGCGAAAAGTATATGCGTGTTTTTTCTGTAAAAGAGTGTGTCTTCTTTTTCTACTTTTCTTTTAGATAATTTTCTTGCCCTACCTGAAATATTTTTTGTTTTTTTAGGGTAAAGCACACTTTATTGATCATAAACCATAGTTTGTGGGATACAATTTGCATGGGGGTGAACAAGCCAAATATGGCGCCCCTGCTGAAGTGTAAGAGAAGATCTAGCTATATTATGAGCATCGCTATTCAACGCTCGGCCTTCGAAAACGAAGATACAATTAAAGACAGAAGCTCGTGAGCTTATTTCTGATATGATCGCTCCATACTTGCCCTTATAACCCTTGTTGATATCATTGATCACCTGCTTGGAGTCTGACGCTATGACAAAATCTCGAATCTGCAGGTCTTTGGCCAAAGACAGCGCCTCCCGACAGGCAATAGCTTCCAATATTGCTGCATCCGCGACCCCTGGAATCACCAAGGCAGAGCTGCCCAAATAGTTTCCTTCACCATCTCTACATATAGCTGCTGCTGAACCACCCCTGTTGAACCGCGCCACACCGGCGTCAACATGAATCTTGGCAAAGCCCGCCGGCGGCGCCTTCGGCCATGCTCTAGGCGCAGCGTTTGGTTGCCTTGTTACCCCTGTGTTGTCTATCGGCTTGCGGGCTTCCAAGCTCTGAAGCTCGCTTATAAATCTCTGAACGAAGTCATGGGTGGAGCAAGGGCTTTGGAAAATTCCCTCATGGATAGCTTGACGTCGAGCCCACCAAATTGCCCATAGTGTTACTGACAGCTCGACAAAGGATACATGCGATAATAGCTCCATCATGGTAAAAAGCCAAAGTTTGGCGTTAGGCTCAGTCGAAACACTTAGGTTTTCAACTATCTCTTCCTCTGATAAGGCCCAGACATATCTCGTTGAGGTGCACTCTAACAATGAGTGTCTCCAAGAATCCGGCGCACCACACAATCCACATGTGGACGTTGTAGACATATTTCGGTGCGATCGAATATCCTCAGTGGGCAAAGATTGTCTCGCAAGTCGCCACAAGAACATCCGGACTTTGCCGGGTACTTTGACTTTCCACAAATACTTCCAGGATGTCCCCTTCGCGTGATCGCTTGACGATCCGGCTGTTTCCTCCAACCAAGCCTCTCTCCATTGCCTAGTTGAGACGAGCATAGCATAAGCAGAACGGACTGTAAAGACTCCCGTTTTCTCATAGTGCCAAGACCAGAAATCGGCGACCACTAGTGCAGAACCGGGCAATAGCACCGGTTCGTAAGGCCCTTTAGTGCCGGTTTGGTAACCGGCGCTAAAATGTAGGCACTAAAGCCCCCCCCCTTTAGTACCGGTTCAGCACGAATCGGTGCTAAAGGGCAACCACGTGGCACGAGCCAGCTTCGGGGGCAGGGAGCCCTTTAGTACCGGTTGGTGTCACCAACCGGTATTAAAATGTTGGGGGGGTTTGGGTTTATGATTTCTTTTTCATTTAATTTTGTGTTTTTCATTTAATTATTTTTCGTTTGCTGGTATTTTACGATACTACATATTATACACGTTATGCATATATATAAATAGAATTTCTAGTAGAACCAATCATTATATATATATATATATATATATAAAAAGTCTATTTAAGACGCAGGGTGAAGAATAAGTTATTCTTCACCCTGGGTCGATTGACTGAGCCAGACCTTACGTCCAAGTGTCCAACCAAACCGCCCTGTTCAGCGATTGTAAGAAATCCCATCGTCCCTTGCAGTAAAATTACATCTAGGTTGAGGTAATTTTACCTTTTATATGCATTGATGACTCGAACCCAGCCACCTCCCCGTCCTTTTTCGATCTGGTTCGAACATTTTTTTATTTTTAGAAAAGAAGCTGCGAACGGTTTCGGAGGTATCGACGGCGAACAGCGGCATGGTGCTCAGCGGCTTGGCTAGGTCTTGGCTAGCGCCATGGTTGGTGTTGGCGGTGCAGGCTCAAAGGCGTGGTGCTCGGTGGCATCGGCGATGGGGTTCCTCGGTTCCGGGCAACGCAGCGGGCCTACATCGACTGCGACCGCTTCGTCATCTGCGCCGGCCATGGCGGCACTGCTCCATCTCGCGGGCTACGGCGGTACTGTTCCATCTAGCGGGCTATGGCGGCGTCACGGTGAGCTCTCGGCACTTTGGTTCATTGCCAGGATTTATTCCCCTGTATTTCTGCTCCCGTCCTCTGCCAGTCCAGAAATTCTACATCCGTGTCTATCTAGGAACTTGGGCATAATCGTGGGCACGACTCGCCGGCTGCGGCTGCTGCCATGGTGCTAGGTTGTGGCCTTTTTCAGATTCGGCGTGTATTGATGCATCCCTGTGCTAGGTTCCTGAAGTTGGTTTTCAAAGACGAGTTGTCACCAGATATAACTTGCCTTCTTATTGATAAAACATTTCGAAAAGGGGCGCTTTATTACTAGTTGATAAAACATATAGGGTAATTAGTATTACTTCTACATTTCAGTCCACTTCAACTCTTGCTGATTTATTTTTGTTTCTGCTTTTACAAACAATGCTTTAACCATTGTTTTTTGTGTTCGTGTTGTAGCTTGCTGTGGCCTAAGGTGGGCTCAAGCCTGAATCTATTAGTTTAGATTGTATTACTTTTCTCACTTGAGATTCTGTTGTCCAGTTTTAATTTGTGTTGCTCCAAACCTAGTATTTGCAGTTGCCTGTTTCGGAGATCCAAGTTCTGCGTCAGATTTCTGTCGTCAAAGGTAAATCCTTCTAGTTGATGCATATTATGGACTACCTGTGCCGTTGTCTCATAATTATTAGGCCCCAATTTCTGATGGAATTTTTCTTCCATTTAGCCTTTTTATTTCCTTCAGAAATACATTCAACTTGTTTGGGGGGGGGGGGGGTGGTCTACTTATAAGCATTTGTCTACTAAAGGTTGATATTCTAAAGATGCTCTTGCTGCAATACAATGTTGGCATGCAATGTGCTTAGCTATATTACTAACCAGTGACTAGCTATGCAACTTTTCATGTAAAATAAAAAGAAAAACTTAGCTTACTTTCTGCATGTGGACAAGGCATAATTTCTGATCCATCATAATTTTTTTTGAAAGATCCGGGGTTACCGGCTTTATTGATTTAGGAGAAAGCAAGCGGGAAAACAGTGGTGATCAAGCGATCATGGTTACAAGAGGCGGATCAAAGACTAAAAATAAAGCACGCCGTCGACTATCTCACTACATCTCC
Source organism: Triticum urartu (assembly GCF_003073215.2). NCBI lineage: Eukaryota > Viridiplantae > Streptophyta > Magnoliopsida > Poales > Poaceae > Triticum > Triticum urartu. Next base: position 360,123,658 of record NC_053022.1, on the reverse strand, counting down.
CCCAAAGGGGGGCTCAAGATAGCGTGCACCCGCCAGTCGCCACAAATCCAAGCTTCCCCTGATGGCACGCAGGACATCTTCCGTCCGTGGCAGCTTATTTCTGAAAATGCAATCATTCCGCTCCTTCCAGATTTCCTAGGCAATCATCAAGAACATCGACTTGAGACCCTTCTTAAATCCAGCCGCTGTGAGAGCGATCAGCCTCTGGCAGTGCCTGTGTGAGCCGTGGTGCATCTCCCGCTTCTCCTTCAAGGCTGCGCAGCCGACCCTGGTGGACGCCGTCTGCCAGATCGAGGAGGAGAAGGGGCAATCCCAAAGGAGGTGCGTTGAGCTCTCCAGGTTTCTGACGCAGATCCATCATAAAATGGATCTTTTTTCTTCTGATCAAGCGATGCATTTGTTCCTACCAGACGAGAATGCATACATCACCATTTACTACTAAAACAAGAATCATTTATCGAGTCTCTTGTTTCTACTGGAGTTTACCTGTTTAACATCAGTTTTCGCGCATTCTTGAAACAAGCATAATTGTATAATTATTGCCTAGGCATTGGTTCTACAGGGATCCATATCAGCATTTTTTGCTTCAGATTCTTATAAATTGTAAGGCATTGCTTTTGGTCTTCTTTAACATGTTTTCTTGTCATCAGGGTAATCCATTCAAATATGACTAATTTGTTTCCTTTCACTTTTTACCACTGTACCACTTCCACATTTATTTACTTCCATTTTTTATTTATTCATCTACATGATTATCTGCATGATTTTCCATCAGTTGCATAACTAGTCTGCTCTTGAGCATTTTGATTTGTTATTAGGTAGCTGCAAGCGATTCATTACTAACAAAACTCTACCTAGAAGCTACTCTCTCTGTAGTCACCTAAAACATCTTATAAAAGTTTAGAGTGAGTATATTTATTTGGTTGGCCATGGTATGCAGGTGGATGAACCAGCTGCTTGCTCTGTGATGCTCCATCATATATAGATGTACATAGTCCAGGGAATGAGAAGTGAATGCACTACCGGATCAGGAGGTGGGCACCAAGATCCAGCAAAGAGCAACTCCTGGTGGTTGTTATGCACAGCCTCCTCCGGCGACTCCGGCCGACCAGTAGCAAAGAGCAGTGGCTGCGGAGGAAGCCCCAACAACTGAAATGGCGCATCAACCAGACGCTCCGTGACGTGCGGGGATCAGTCGCCTGCAAAATGATGCTATTTGGTGCGGAACTGTGAAAATTAGAGCTTTTTTGGGGTTCCCGGGTTAGTGCTGTTGCGCCTTTGATCCGTTCCATCTATTGGTGTGGTGGATCTGAGGATTTTTAGCCAGTAAAGTTTATCAGAACGGATTATGATGCATTTGATTGTGTCAATTACATGGGTGCTAGAGTGTCTCCCTCTAACCAAAACTGAATGGGGAAAGCAGAGTAGTATGAGTATCATCAGTGTATTTACATTTGGTAATGCAATATGATGCAGGCGCACCTATCCATGGATCTCATTGTCCTTTGATGTGAAACTACATATTGCAGAAAAAGATGTTATATGCGTGAGGCTCTTCCCATAAATTGATTTTAAATTTACTATTCACTTGCCTATTAGTTTGTTTGTAGGATATTTGCTATATCCAATTTTACCTAGTGATATCCTTTATTTTTTTATTTGTCCCAGATATTACCTTATGCTATATGTTCTTCTCGGTTGTTGGCTTCTTGTATCTGAGAATCATCCTTAAACTGGGGTATAGAGAAGTGCAAAATGACTATTCTATTTCTGAATCTTTCTCTAATGCGTTTGCTGTTACTTGATGTTTTTTTATGGTTCCTGGCAGGATGGAGCTTGGTTGGGTCAGTAGGTAGGTACACGAAATAATTTTTAGAAACGTAGCCTTATCCAAGAATCAGTAATGCCGTAACAACTTTCATACGCCAATTGCTTCGTTACATGCAGGATGTAATTTATCTGCATGCACGTCCTAAAATTACCTCGCTCCCTTTTGTTTACGGTGGAAACCGGTCCCTTCCTTCGTATTGTAATTTTACCTCAAGTGCTTTGTCTCTTACGTTTTCAAGTTCTGCCCGTGAGATTGAGTTGGGGTGAGGAATAAGAATTCCGACCTAGGGTGAAGAATAAGCTATTCTTCACCCCAGTCCATCGACCGAGCTCCTCGCAAAAAAAAAGTCCATCGACCGAGGCATGTTCTGGTTAAGCAAATCTCGACCGATATAAAATTCTGTTGCACTGCCGCAAATCTCGACCGAGGCATGCTGCTACTGTATTAGGATGGTCATCCCATCATTGTGAATCTGCCCTGTTGCAGAATAAGGCGCAGAAGGCAACCAGAAAGGGCAAAGCACAAGAAAGTGTGAAAATAACAAGCCACACACTGTGAGCAACTAAGAATCACTCCCAAAAAGAAGCACAAATCATTGAAGCCCAAGTAATTGTGATCTTAATGCACAATGTCATTGACTTCCTGATAGGGAGTATAACGTTTTGTTAGATTTCAAGTCCATCAAACCACTGTCATCAGGGCCGATCATACCTCTAAATAGAAAGAAATGTAAACCTTTGGATTCAATGATCTTGCTAAAGGATACAAATGTGTCTTTTCTTAAACGTAAGGTATTTGATGGCTCCATTTGGTCAAAAATTTCTTCCCCTGTTTCATTACATAATTTGTAGAGAAATCATGGTGCTTAGCATACTTCTCTTGCCTTCAAAGTTCAATTTCTAAGACAATGGAGATGTCGTGCCTTGTTTTATTAGGAATGATGCATCCAGAAAAACGTTCTCATTATGGAACAGAGGGAATATTTGTGATATATCCCTGTAGGCAACAGATAATGTTAGTTTCCAGTAGTGCCAATTGGCTCCTATCTGAACTTTATTTTTGAGATGCACTTCCATGTCTGTGAGACCAATTCCCTCTGTTCCATAACAGACCTATCTTTCACCATATTTGCTATTAACTGTAGTTTTTCTACATTCAGGGGAACGATGTATGCAAAGAGTGTGACATCATACACCTTCAGGTGATGCCTATAAGTTACCTGAATAGTTTAGGACTTCCATCATTTTACTTTGACAATAATACTTCCTGAGTTCACAAATTATATAATATGAAAACTTGCAACATCCAATGCTTTTAGTTGAACGCACATTCCATCATATATTTATAAGCTAACATGTTATCATTTTTATGGCAGGCGCACTGACCTAGAATAGCGTAAGAATGACCACTCAACTAGCTAGTGTTTGAAACTTCAATTCCATGTAGAGATACCCAACCCAGCAATTTGAAGTCTCTTTTTTCTATACAAATAAGTCTCCCTGGCTCCATTTTATTAAAAATCAAAGCACATCGATTCTTATTTCTTACAATATGTGCAGAGTACAGCAGTGTACTACGTTAGTAAAAAGAGGTAAACCTCGCCTGGAGTCCAAAACTACAAGATGTCTGATGACGAAAAGATACACGCTCCTCGCACCATAGCAGATAGATGAATATTAGCACACTGGTATTGCCTCATTTAGTCAGGCTGATTTATCAAAAGCGAATGATATTGGATTCTGTACCCCATCAATTATGGAGTTATGGTATCAGTTTTTGTTCTAACTTCTCATGAATACACATCAATTATGAATTGATTTTATTAGCAAATGGATACTAGCCAGCAATTTTATTTCAGTTATGAAGATGCTGTTATTATTTTCTAATGCATGCTACCTGCTGATCAGGTGGGTCCACCTCCAGTCACACAAGTATTATTTCTAATGGTCGAAGAACTACATCTTCAGTTTAAGCAGTAAGAGCCGTATTCAGGTTATATACATGATCAGAGACAATTTTATTCATGATATAGCCTGATTTCAGACCACGGTTCTTAAATATGGTTTGGCAAGATTTAGGAAACAGAGTTTGGCCTTTTATATTTTTCATTCATACCACGCATCCGGCGTGTTATGGGTTCATGTGATTCCGATGAATTTGGTACATCCGAAATCCATCTGTGGTGTCTTTGATTTCAACATTGTTTCCAGTTTTAGGTTTGCGAAGCCTATTAACCGTTCAAGTGTTATATGCAGGGCCGGGCCCATAGTTGTACAAAATGTGCGGCCCGCACAGGGCCCATAAATTCTAGGGGCCCCAAATTTTTACATAGGCTATGTATAGCTGCTCCTAGCCCTAAAAAATGTATAGACGTTCCTGGGCGTTGGGCCACGCACAGGCCGCTGCTCGATCGGAAACAGGATCGTGGGATCTATCGCAAAAGCCACTCGCGGTGCTACAGCCTACAGGAATCCTGCCGCTGGCGACGGGCGACACAGCGAGTAGGCAACAGTTCCTCTCCTCTGGTCAAAACAAAATCAATCTCATCCAGACTCCAGAGCGCCGGCGCAGTTCCTCTGGCTATGCAAATTCAGTTTATGTGCTACATGAATCTTGTTGATGACGTATGAGTAGCTCAGTGATTCAGTATTGATGATTGTTGTCCAAAATTCATTTGTCTTGCTATGCAAATCCAGTTTACGTGATGTCCAAATGTCAGTGTTTTGTTGTCCAAAAATTTAGTGTTGGTGTTATCCGAATTTCAGTTTATATGATGTCTAAATTTTAGTTTATATGCTGTCCAAATTTTCAGTGTACTTCCCCTGCTATTTTACTGCCATTTAACAAATGGTTTGCTGCCTTTTATCAAGTGCTTCAATGCACCAAGGTTGGCTTTAACCCTCTGTTCTCTTATGTTTTCCTAGGCACCAATGAGCTGGCCTTGTTGCAAGGATGAATCTGCTGATCTCGTAATCAATGGAACAAAAGGTACTGAGTATTTACTATTTATACTGAAATACTACTATTTTTTGTGAATTACTGAAATACTACTATATATGATTTGGGAAAAATAATCTGGTCTCTCATTTAGCTTAGTCCACCTATTTTTTTTCTTCGTAGCTCCATCATCAAAAGATAAACCCCATTTTAAAGTTTGGCACAGGGCCCCAAATATTACCGGCCCGGCCTTGGTTATATGTGCTTGTGTGTTGGTACACTTGTGAGAAAATATTCTTTTTGTCAGGTATCTGTTCAAGCGGATGATGGTTAATGTACAAGGGATAGACATTAACGTCTCCGTATCTATGGTGGGTACTAGTAATGTTGAATTGAAATTTCAGGCTTTCTTTTTCTAGTAACCAGAAGCAAATTTTAGGTTTTGGTGAGAAGAAAAGTGAACCTAAAGGGTGCAGTACTATTAATAGGATACTATATGTTGGTTACAGCTCATGGATAGTAATGTTTCAGTCGCTGGAGAGCTTGCTGAACAGATGAAGTTGACGTAAAATCTCTGGTCACCTGCAAATTTAGCTCCTTGAAGATCAAGTTCAGCAGTAGTCAGTTTCAAGTTTGGTAGTATTCAGTTTTGTAATACAGTAGTGATTTCTGAATTTTTCACGCCGCTGGTTACTTAGGGCTAAGTAGCACTCAATTGTGTCCAAACGGTTTTTATTTGTAATTGTGAGGATGGTTTTTATTATGTGAGATAATTAGCAGAACCACAACACAGAATCTATTTATTAGACCACTTTGTTGTTCCGCTGTTAACAAAATATTCATAGCGTACAGAATGAATTGCGTATATTTCTTATTGTTACCAAAAATACATTCCACAGAATGGTGATAATGGCCTGTGTTACTTAAATCATTTCTATATTTCATTTTTGCTAGAGACCTGGTGTACTAAGTCCAATAGAGATAGTAAAAGAACTAACGAAAAATACATCAAATAAGGAACGCAGCCTTATATCTAAAAAATCAAGAACGCCCAGCTACTATAAGATTACCCGAGTGGCCGTAAAATTATGTCAAGATGTGCCGGACTGGTTCCTCGTATACAAGGAGTAATTTACTCGCATGCAAACTGTTAGATGCGGCAGACTGGCTCCTCCTTCCATGCTGTAATATTACCTTACAAACATGTTTTCCCTTACAGATTATGGTTCTGAGCGTGGGCATAGAAACTGACTGGGGTGAGGAATTACCCAGGGTGACGAATAGCGCTATATATATATATACACACACACACAATTTCTCCTAATTGGTGCCTTCGAAGCCAGTGGCATTAGCCTAGCTAATTGGTGCCTTCGGAGCACGATAACAATTGGAAGTGGTTCATGGGGGCGGTAGCGGGTAATAGTATTCTCCTTTGGGATCTATGACCTGGTCGAGCAAAAATCCCGCTATTTCCTCTTAAATTGCTTCTATGCGGTCCTGTGCTAGGAGCTTGTCCCGCACCTCTTTGAACTGTTAAGAAGGAGATCAATATGCATGCGTATTAGTTGTGTGACTAGATATCGATAATGGTGTAAAAATTGTGAATAGTGTTCTGACAATCGATATCGTACCCACTCCTGTCTTTGATATTTGCTCCTTTCGGACGCCATCATGCGAATGTTCTCGCAAACGTAGTATGCACATAGATCATTCCCCGGCGCCTGCTTCAGGGCCTTTATGAGAATGGAATTTGATCAGATAATAATTAATCAAGCATGATAATTAAAGAGATGGCAGCTAGCTAGTACTACTTAATTACTTACCTTGGGTCGATACCATTTCAGACTTTGTTTTCATGGGCCTGGAGTGACCCTGATGAACTTTGCCCAAGCCCTGCCCGCCGACAAAGAAAATGAATAAATGGGTTATTAAATAGTTGTTATCAGGAAATGACGAACTAATTAAATAGGCCGAGATATAGTTAATAATGATTGAAATTACCTGTTGACTATCCCCTTCACGATGGTGTAGTCACTTGCTTTCTTAAGTAGTGAGTCTAGTACTTCAACTGTTCATTCATCAACTTTAATGATTAACAAGATCCAGTGAAATCTGCATGCACACACGTTTGCATGTCTTAATTAAGCGGGCATATGTAAGCAAAAACATGTAGCTCTAGTAGGGAAAAACAGAATTTGTAGTACAAGACAGTGTGACTCACTGAAAGTTGTAAGGAAGTAGTATATCTTCATTGTATTTGAGTTCCTTGAAGAACTGTAGCATGCTTTCCTCTACACTTTTTTTCGTGATATGGATCTATTTTCCATGTGTATTCATTAATGGTATTTGGGTCAACGAACCCAATGCCATAACGTCCATCTTTTTTCATTTCATAAATCTTCATCCTGCATTATACCACAAAAAAGAATATAGTGAGGATAATTACAGGTAATGATTGATCAAAATGATCATTACAGCTAGCTTGAGACTTAAATTACAGAAAGAAATCACTTACAGACAATAGCAACTGACGATAGATTTGTCGAGTGCGTCTTTATTGTATAGCTGAAATAGTTCTGAATACTCAACGGTCACAGCTTTCTCATGGTAGTAATGCTCCTTGTTGACATTCACCATGAGGGACTCTCGATTGGAAATCTTGGTAATGTCCATGTACCATTGATGCAATTCATACATTCTCGTTGGGAGCTTATTGACCTCCTCTGGCTCGACCAAAGGTTGGCCCCGGGCATATTTTCGTTTTATTTCCTCCTCTCTAGTCGGAGACATGGGCTCGATATCGAGGAGTTGTCCAATAGTGATTCCGATCGATTCAGCCTGCGCAATATGCTCCTCGGTTATTACCACATCGCCCATCCCGGGAACGTTAACGGTTTGCCCACAATAATATTGGACGCGCCTACTCTCATGTGTTGTTGGCACAACAGGCGGGGGGATTGATTGCACCGCTTGTTCTCCCAGCTGGGGAACGGTTTTACCGCTCCTTTTGCCAGCTGATTTGCTCGAGCTCGAGCTCGCCTCTTTCTGTAGACGTGCTCGATTTAACTTCCTGAGGTGGCGCTCATAGTCTGTGTCAACAGGCTTGGGAGCTGGTGGTCTAGCCATACGAATGAAGTAGTCAATATTTTCCACAGGCACTTTCTCCCTTGGCGGCGGTGGCGGTTTCGGTGCAAAATGGGCTTCCACCTCGGCCTTCGATATGGCTACGTTTTCCTCCTCGGACTTGTTGTAAGACCTCTGCGGAAGAGGCGCGAGGCTTGGACCATATTGAAATCGCTTGCCTCCGCCTGTACCTGCAGTACTACCTCGACTTGTACCGCTACGCACCATAGCTGAGGCGGCTCTCTTCCGTGATTGCTGAGGCGGCGAAGACGGCTGACGTGGCTGAGTTGGAGGAGGAGTGGCCTGAAGCTGTGCCGGACTTGGAGGAGGAGTGGCCTGAAGCTGTGCCGGACTTGGAGGAGGAGTGGCCTGACGCTTTGCCGGACTTGGAGGAGGAGTGGCCTGAAGCTGTGCCGGACTTGGAGGAGGAGTGGCCTGACGCGTTGGTGGACTTGGAGGAGCGGGAGTCTGCTGACTCGGTGGCGGACTGTGATGAGGAGTCGGATGACGCGGTGTCGGTGGCCTTCGAAAGATGATGCAATCCTTTCTCCATAGGATGATACGATGGTTGGCCTCTCCTAGTGTGTGTTCATCGTCACCTCCAGGAATGTCAAGCTCTAGCCCTGAATATTGGTCCACCACCTCATCAACCAAGACACGAGCATAGCCCGCTGGAATCGGGTTGCAAGGGAAGGTTGCCTCGGGGGATTTGTAAAAGCAAGGGCGTCCGCCACCTTCATGGATATGTTCTTCATTTTGAAGTGTAGCTCGCAGTTAGTGTTCTCCATGATGTCATCCACTGGGTAGCTATCCAGCAATGCGTCGCCCGGGGCGGAACCCACGCTGCTTCTCGGCATGGATGGGACGGTGCTATCCATTGGTGGATCATCCGCTAGCTGCTGAGACCCCCTTTGCTGGCTAAGTGAGTCGATCTGCTCTTGCTGCCGCTGGAATTTGATTGCCAAGTCCACGTGCGCTGATTCTAGACCTTGAAGGCGTTCATAGTCTAGCTTCCTTTGCTCCTCCTCCATCTTCCTCTTCTTCTCCTCCGCAATCTTCTTTCTCGCACGGGTTCTGTAGTCGGCGTTCCAGTCCGAAAACCCCTCATACCACGGAATAACGCCCATGCCTCGTGTTTTTCCCGGGTGTTCAGGATTTCCCAAGGCACGCGTAAGCTCGTCGTTCTCTCTGTTGGGCTCGAACAACCCGGATCAAGCCTCTTCTATTGCAACAAGTAGCTTATCTTCGGCTCCGTCCAGACATGCCTTCTTCGAAACTTTGCCTGTCTTCGGGTCCAACTCCCCCCATGCGCATAGAACCAAGTCCTGCACCTGGGGGGCCAGCTCAATGTTTCTGGAGTGACACCTGCATCCAGCATCTCTTTCTCAGACTTATCCCACTTAGGCATTCCCACCGCATAGCCACCTGGCCCCAGCTTATGGAACTTATCCTTTTTTGCGGCATTGGCCTTGTTTATTCTCGACCGTTTCTTAGATAATTCCGAATCCTTGAATTTCACAAAATCGTCCCAATGAGCACTTTGGTTCTCTAGTGTTCCCTCGAATACTGGAGTCTTCCTTCCTCCATTGACGTACTTGGCCCATTCACGAATCTTGTGGTTCTTGAATGCAACCGCCATCTTCCTAAGAGCAGTGTCCTTCACTTTCTCCACATCTGCATCTGTGAAATGATTTGGTAGGGTGAAATGTTCCATGAGCGTTTTCCAAGCAAATTTTTTTGTCTGTCATCGACAAAAGTAACTCCTAGACGTGGCTTTGCTGGCTCTCTCCATTCTTGAAGGGAGATCGGGAGTTGGTCCTTCACAAGAACTCCGCACTGACGAACGAACTTGTACGCAATCTTCTTAGGCGCGAATGGTTCGCCATTAGGTCTGATTGCCTTGATATTGTACTTTACGCCCTCCTTCAACTTTTTGTTCGGGCCTCGTTTCGTCCTGTTGCCTGAAGATTTGCTCGATCTGGATGGCTGAAAGAAGAAAGATCGATTCGTTAATATATCTTCAAGTCATTTAAAACATGTGATGATCACCAGATGCCTGCTTATATAAATATATATACCTCGTCGATCTATGTTGTTTCAAGATCAACATTTTCTTCGTCATGTTCATAGTTCATGACTTCATCAATTCGGTCGTCGCGATCGAATATCATATCACCCTTCCCGGTGTTGTTTAGATATTCGGAGCCGTCATAATCTTCTTCATTCTGATCATCATCTGGCCTGCGAGGATTGCGTATGATATTGAACAGGGCCTCTTCTCCCTCTCTGCTGGTATTGTCCGCCATAGGTTTTGTTTAACTAATCCAAAAGAAATATATTCAAATTACAATGCATGGATGCAATTAATTAATAAGGAAAAACTGAATCAATCATAGTACATAATAAGCATCATCGAATATAATCTCGAATACGTCATCTCGAATAATAGATATAATCTCGAATACATCGTCTCGAATAATAGATATAATCTCGAATACATCGTCTCAAATAATATATAATCTCGAATACATCGTCGGATCATGCGGCGCGGGCGGTGGACACCCAAAGAGAAGGAACCCTCACAGGATCATAGCTGAAGTGAGATCCCTGAAGAAACTGCCAGGTATTGGAGAACCTGCCGCCCTCTAACGCAACCATGTAGCGATGGACATGCTCGTCCTCCTCCCTGACACGGCGACGTACCACCTCCGGCGGGGCCGGCTCCCTCCGCACCGAAACTGGCCCACGCGAACGCCACCAAACGAGATCAGGGTCGACGACCGGGGTCGGGTCTTATCAAGCGGCGCGCCCCTCCAGGCAGCACCTCCCAGTGCCAGCCCGGCGGAGCCCAGTCCCGGACATGGGTCAGCCGGACATCGTCGCGGACGGGTCGACGGCGAGGATGCGGGCCGGGCATCGTCGAGAACAAATACTAGCTATATGCCCGCAAAAAGTAACATTTTTTTAATGATTGGATTTTGATAACTAAAATTTCTAACATTTATATATAACTAACATTCCTATAACATTTCTAACAATGCTATATAACTAACATTTCTATAACATTTCTAATATTTCTATAACTAAAAAATAGAAAAAAAAAATTATAACATTTCTATATATATAACTAACATTTTTATAACATTTCTAATATTTCTATAACTAAAAAAAAGAAAAATTTCTAACTTTTTTATAACTATTTCTATAACTAAAAATAGAAAAATTTCTAACAATTCTAACTTTTCTATAACATTTCTAACAATGCTATATAACTAACTATTCCTATAACTAAAAAAAATTTCTAACATTTTTATAACTATTTTGATAACTAAAAAACTAAAAAAATGTATGTGTGTGTGTGCTCACCGGCGAGGCGAGAGGCGACGGGGATGGCGACGATGGGGACAGGGACGGGGCGGCGACGACGGGGACGGGCCGGGGCGGCGACGACGGGGACGGGCCGGGGCGGCGACGACGGGGAACGGGGCGGCGATGACGGGGACGGGGACGACGCAGGACGGGCCGGGACGGCGCGGTGGTGACGACGGGGACGGGGACGACGGGGCGGCGACGGGAGCAACGACGAGGGATATGGAGACGGGGGCGGCGGGCGACGGGGCAGAGGAGAAGAAGCAGATGAGAAACTGAAATTTTTGAAGTGTTTAGTTATATAGGATGGACCTTTAGTACCGGTTGGAGCCACCAACCGGTACTAAAGGCCTGTTTTGGCCAGGCCAAGCGGCGGGAACCGCACACCCTTTAGTACCGGGTGGTGGCTCCAACCGGTACTAAAGGGGGGGCCTTTAGTACCGGTTGGAGCCACCACCCGGTACTAAAGGGGGTGCGCTGGCAAGGTGCTGTGCGGCAAGTTTAGTTCCACCTCGCTAGCCGAGGTGCGTCCGCACTGGTTTATAACCCCCCGTGCGGTAGCTCTCTCGAGTTCCTCTCCAAAGCAGGCCTACTAGGCCTACATGTTCTGTGCTGCCCTGTGGGCCTACTGGGCCTTTGCGGGCCTGCATCCTGGCCCAACAACAGGTTGGGTTTCTAGTCGTATGCAGGCCGCTCTGGCCCAGTAGGCGGGATTTTTTATTTTTATTTTTTTGCTTTATTTATTTTTGAGTTGTTTTTTTGTGTATTTAGAGTTTCTTTGTGAATATTTTTGCTTTAGGTACAAAAAATTACAAACTTTCTGTTAGTGCCCGTAGTTTTCAAATTTGAATAGTTTAAATTTTGAATTATTTGAAATTAGTGTGAATCACTAGTTTGTGAATAACTTAACTTTAAAAATCAGTAAAGGCATGAAAGAATTTGTTTGCACATAAAATTTCTTCGCGTTTCAAATGCCAAAACACATAACTACCCTAACTATTACAGAGATTCCCTCCTGGGTGTGAAACACAGAAGAAAGTGATGATAGTGAAGCCGATCACATCCCAGATCTTTGGGTGTGAAACTTTTTCTTCGCATGTGTCCCTTTGCGCCGTAACCATGGAAAATCTTCATCATTTAACGGGATGATCGGGTTAATATTCAATGTAAATGAAGCAATTTCATCAAACTTTTCATAATCTTCTGACATGTCTGTCTTGTCATCCACTCCCACGATGTTTCTCTTCTCAGAAAGAACTATGTGCCGCTTTGGCTCATCGTACGATGCATTCGCTTCCTTATCTTTTCTTTTTCTTGGCTTGGTAGACATGTTCTTCACATAGAAAACCTGTGCCACATCATTGGCTAGGATGAATGGTTCGTCTGCATACGCAAGATTGTTGAGATCCACTGTTGTCATTCCGTGCTGCGGGTCTTCCGTTACCCCGCCTTGTGTCATATTGACCCATTTGCACCGAAACAAAGGGACCTTCAAACCACGTTGATAGTCAAGTTCCCATATGTCCTGTATATAACCATAATATGTTTCCTTTCCTGTCTTGGTTTCTGCATCAAAGCGGACACCACTATTTTGGTTGGTGCTCTTCTTATCTTGGGCGATCGTGTAAAATGTATTACCATTTATCTCGTACCCTTTGAAAGTCATTATATTCGAAGATGGTAACTGGGACAGCAAGTACAGGTCATCTTTAATAGAGGTGTCATGCATGGTACGTGTCTGCAACCAGCTGGCGAAACTCCTGGTTTGTTCACGTGTAATCCAGTCATCAGACCGCTCCGGGTGTTTGGAGCGTAGCAAATTCTTGTGTTCATCCATATACGGAGCCACCAAGGCGGAATTCTATAGAACTGTGTAGTGTGCTTCAGTGAGAGAATTTCCGTCCATACATATTATTTGTTCCCCTCCTAGCGTGTCTTTTCCATCCAGTCTGCCCTTATGCCGCGATTCAGGAACACCAATCGGCTTAAGGTCAGGAATAAAGTCAATACAAAACTTAATGACCTCCTCATTTTCATGGCCCTTGGAGATGCTTCCTTCTGGCCTAGCACGGTTATGAACATATTTCTTTAAGACTCCCATGAACCTCTCAAAGGGGAACATATTGTGTAGAAATACAGGACCCAAAACGTTAATCTCTTCGCATAGGTGAACTAGGACGTGCGTCATGATATTGAAGAAGGATGGTGGGAACACCAACTCGAAACTGACAAGACATTGCACCAAATCATTCTCTAACCTTGGTATGATTTCTGGATCGATTACCTTCTGAGAGATTGCATTGAGAAATGCACATAGCTTCACAATGGCTAATCAAACGTTTTCCGGTAGAAGCCCCTCAATGCAACCGGAAGCAGTTGCGTCATAATCACGTGGCAGTCATGAGACTTTAGGTTCTGGAACTTTTTCTCTGCCATGTTTATTATTCCCTTTATATTCGACGAGAAGCCAGACGGCACCTTAATACTAAGCAGGCATTCAAAAAAGATTTCCTTCTCTTCTTTGGTAAGAGCGTAGCTTGCATGACCCTGATGTATGCCGTCTTTTCCGTGCATACGTTGCTGGTCCTCCCGTGCCTCAGGTGTATCTTTTGTCTTCCCATACACACCCAAGAAGCCAAGCAGGGTCACACAAAGATTCTTCGTCACGTGCATTACGTCGATTGCGGAGCGGACCTCTAGGTCTTTCCAATAGGGCAGGTCCCAAAATATAGATTTCTTCTTCCACATGGGTGCGTGTCCGCCAGCGTCATTCGGAACAGGTTGTCCACCAGGACCCTTTCCAAAGACCACCTTCAAATCCTTGACCATATCATGTACATCAGCACCAGTACGGTGGCGAGGCTTCGTCCGGTGATCCGCCTCACCTTTGAAATGCTTGCCTTTCTTTCTTACGGGATGCCTGCTCGGAAGAAATCGACGATGTCCCACGTACACATTCTTCTTACAATTAGCCAAATGTATACTGTCGGTATCGTCCAAACAGTGCGTGCATGCGCGATATCCCTTATTTGTCTGTCCTGAAAGGTTACTAAGAGCAGGCCAATCATTGATGGTCACGAACAGCAACGCCTTTAGGTCAAATTCTTCCCCCATGTGCTCATCCCACGCACGTACACCTGTTCCATTCCACAGTTGTAAGAGTTCTTCAACTAATGGCCTTAGGTACACATCAATGTCGTTGCCGGGTTGCTTAGGGCCTTGGATGAGCACTGGCATCATAATGAACTTCCACTTCATGCACAACCAAGGAGGAAGGTTATACAAACATAGAGTCACAGGCCAGGTGCTATGGTTCCTGCTCTGCTCCCCAAAAGGATTAATGCCATCTGCGCTTAGACCAAACCATACGCTCCTTGCGTCATCTGCAAACTCCTTCGCGTATTTTCTTTCGATTTTTCTCCACTGCAACCCGTCAGCGGGTACTCTCAACTTTCCGTCTTTCTTACGGTCTTCTCTGTGCCATCGCATCGCCTTGGCATGCTCTTTGTTTTGGAACAAACGTTTCAACCGTGGTATTATAGGAGCATACCACATCACCTTGGCAGAAATCTTCTTCCTGGGGCGCTCGCCCTCGACATCACCAGGGTCATCGCGGCTGATCTTATAGCGCAATGCACCGCATACCGGGCAAGCGTTCAAATCCTCGTACTCACCGCGGTAGAGGATGCAATCATTAGGGCATGCATGTATCTTCTGCACCTCTAACCCTAGAGGGCAGACAGCCTTGTTTGCTTTGTACGTACTCTCGGGCAATTCATTGTCCTTTGGAAGCATATCCTTTATCATTACCAGTAACTTTCCAAATTCCTTGTCAGATACACCATTCTCTGCCTTCCATTGCAGCACTTCCAGTGTGGTGCCCAGCTTTTTCTTGTCACCTACGCAATTCGGGTACAACAATTTTTTGTGACCCTCTAACATGCGCTGCAACTTCTTCTTCTCAAAATCACTTGCGCAGTTTCTCTTTGCATCGGCAATGGCCCGACCTAGATCATCAATGGGCTCATCCGATGCCTCTTCTTCAGTTTCTTCCCACATTGCCGGCTCAGCTTCTTCCCGCATTACCGGCTCAGCTTCTTCCCTCATTATTGTATCATCGTATTCAGGGAACACATGGCCAGGATAGCTGTCGTTGTCCTCTTCTTCTTCATTGTCTTCCATCATAACCCCTCTTTCTCCATGCTTGGTCCAAACATTATAGTGGGGCATGAAACCGGACTCAAACAGGTGGACGTGAATGGTTCTTGACGTAGAGTAATTGCGACCATTCTTACAGCCAGCACATGGACAATGCATAAAACCATCCGCTCGCTTGTTTGCCTCAGCCGCAAGCAGAAAAGTACGCACGCCATTAATGAACTCGGGAGAGCATCGGTCATCGTACATCCATTGCCGGCTCATCTTCAATACACAACACCGAAAACATCAAATTAATACAATACATAAAGTTCATACATAAAGATCATACAACACTTAAATGCAACAAACAAATAACTCTCTAGCTAAAGAATTTAAATGCAACAACAAATGCGATCTAGATCGCAACTAATGTAACAATTGATCCAACAACATAATGATACCAAGCCTCACTATGAATGACATATTTTCTAATCTTTCTAATCTTCAAGCGCATTTTCTCCATCTTAATCTTGTGATCATCGACGACATCGGCTACATGCAACTCCAATTCCATCTTCTCCCCCTCAATTCTTTTCAATTTTTCCTTCAAATCCTCGTTTTCTCTTTCAACTAAATTTAACCTCTCGACAATAGGGTCGGTTGGAATTTCCGGTTCAACTACCTCCTACATACAAATATCTATGTCAACTTGATGGGCATAATTTGTCATAAACACGAAATGCGATGAGTAGTTTTAAAAGAGAATATACCACATCCGAATCATAACCCGGACGAGGGCCGACGGGGACGGATATTAAAACCATGGCACTATGCATAACAAACAACGTATGGGTAAGATAATTATACGAGTAACTATATATCCAAATCACACAAACATCATTTTTTTATATAAAACTTTATGAACAAGAGGCTCACCACAAGGTGGTGCCGGCGACGGGACGTTGCGAGCGATCGACGGTGGTTACGACGGAGATTTAGAAGGTACTAAGTAAACCACACCTACATATGCAAAACTAAGTGTTATTTTTGACCTCAAATTGCATATAAATCAAATACTAGCACATATATATAATTCCTCCCAAATTACTAAACTAAAAAATCAATCACTATATAAAGCATTGCACGAGCTAATCTAGCAATGAGAGATGAAAGGAAAAAGTTGCTAACCTTTGTGATCATTTGAATGGATGGGTGCCTTCAAATCTTGGGCAAAATATGTGATGAGCTTGAGAGGAAGAGGGAAAAGAACAGAGAGGAGAGGGGAAAGGGGAAGAACAGAGCGATCTCGGGTGGACGAAGGGTCTATGTAGGACGACCTTTAGTACCGGTTCATGATACGACCCGGTACTAAAGGTGCTGGAGGGGCCCCAGACTGACAACATCCTGTCACCACTCACTTTAGTACCGGTTCGTGGCACGAACCGGTGCTAAAGGTTCGCCACGAACCGGCACTAATGAGAGCGGCCCAGCTAGCCGTTGGAACCGGCACTAATGTACACATTAGTGCCGGCTCAAATTCAAACCGGCACTAATGTGCTTCACGTTTGACCATTTTTCTACTAGTGGACATTCCTTGTACAGAGAGGAATACCCAGCACCATTGGGACATCCATTGGCATGAACACTTGTACAACTCTCTCTCTATCCCATGCAGCAGCGGTAGCATCGATCAATTCTGAGACTTGTACGGGTGGGTTCGCTACCCTACTCTCATATGGCCGCATCATTTCAGTGCGTGGCAACCAGTTATCGTTCCAGATGTTAGTGATTTCTCCATTGCCGATCCGTTTCACTAGCCCCTGCTTCAATACTCCTTTACCTTCTATGACAGCCCGCCAAATTTGGGCGGGCTGTCATAGAAGGTAAAGGAGTATTGAAAATTGGTTATCTTCGAGGCCCATGTTGGGCTTAAGGCCATGGCGTTAACTCGAGGGCAGATCCTATTTGACGCCCGCAGGCGTCAAAAGGATGTGGCTTCGCTGAAGCCTGGACACCCGACACCCCACTTGGGCCGGCCCACTGTCGCGATGCTTTTTCTTCTTTTTTTGTTTTCTTTTCTGTCTTTTTTTCTTACTGTTTTTCGTGTATTATACACAGTTCATTGCATATTTATATACACAAATGTTCATCGTATATTTAAGAAAATGTTCATTGTGTATTTTAAAATTGTTCAACATATATTCACAAAAATGTACAATGTGTATTTAAATATTGTTCAACGTATACCATAGAAACGTTCAATGTGTATTTAAATATTTATTCAGCGTATATCAAAAAAGTTCAGTGTGTATTTAAAAACTGTTCAGCGTATATCACAAAATGTGCAATGTATATTTAAAAACTGTTCATCATTTGAAATGTCAAATATTTTGTTCATGTTTTCAATAAATGTTGACGCTTTTAAAAGTTTGATCATATTTCTAAAAAAATCATGATTTACAAACGTTGTTAAGAAAATAAGGAAAAACGTTCATTTTTTCCCAAGAAATGTTGAAAACTTTTGAAAAAAGAAACGATCTGCCGTTGTGCATAGTAGTTTTACTGATCAGGCGATGCAAATTGTTCTTAAAGACAGGCGACGCTAATCTAACACTAGAGTACATCAGTTCTATTTGTTTCGAAGAGCTATCCACTAGCAGGAGATCGCGAGTTCGAGCTCTTATTGTGCAACATTTTTTTGGCGAGTTTTTCATGCGCCTGGATTTTGCTAGCTCTAACTAGGCCGGCCCGTTTGCGGTTCTCTTCAGCCAAAGCTCAACGGCTTGACGCTCGCGGGCGTCATACAGGGGGTCCCTAACCCGAGGGCTCTCTTGTGTACCAGAATCCCATAGCCTGGTAGATCTAGTCACAAAGCACAAACGCTGTATTATTCACTATGATTATTAAGCCTTCGATCACTCACTAACTTAAGAGATGGGCCGGCTTATTAGGAAAGCGAGCAAGCGAACCATTATGACCGGTTTTAGAAACCTTATGTGAGGCACCTAACCGGTTTTGGGAACATTTTGAAAGGTTCTTGAACCATTTTGTTTTTCTACTTTTACTGTTCCACAATTTTTTTCTTCTCTTTCTATTTTTAATCAAAGTACATAAATTTAAAAATATTTGAAATCTTTAATGAATGTTTGAAATTTCATAAATTGTTCATATTTTTAAAGAATCATGTTTTTAAAAGATGCTTGGAATTTTAAAAATATTCGCACTTTTAAAAAGGAACTTTTCTCATAAATTTACAATTTGTTCATATTTTCGAAAAATAGTTTGTGAATTTTCAAAAATTATTCAGGATTTCAAAATTTGTTCATGAATAATTTTTTTAATTTGTGAACATTTTTCTGAACTCAAGAAATTTTTTAGATCATGATTTTCTTTGAATTTCATGATTCTCATTAACTTGTGAACTTTTTTGGAATCAACCAAAATTTTTAAATTTCTGAACATTTTTCCACAATCATCCACAATCATGAAAATTTTAAAATAGTAATTTTTTCCTGTATTCATGAATATATTTTGGATAAAAAACATTCATGAATTACTTTTAAAATTTGAGAACTTTTTCCAAATCATGTCGTCCATTAACTGAATATGATACAACTCAAAAAAGGAACTCACCTACGCTTGCTTACTAGAGGAGTGGTCTTATACGGCGGTATATGCGCCAGTTTTTTCAAGCAGCTCGCTCGTTCTACGTTCGGTTGTCAGTTTTCTCAAAAACAAACACGGTCATGAGTTGACATCGGACCATTGACCAATCACCATTAACCATGTCGACCAGTGACTTTTCACATTTGAAAATGTTCATGAAATACAAAAATGATTCATGAATTTGGAGAAGAAAAGATCGTGGATACAAAAAGAAAATCATGAATTTGAAAAAAGTTCATAGGTTTGATTTTTTTTGAAAAAAATTGTGAATTTGAAATAATTGTGGACTTTAAAAAGTGCAAAAGCTTGATAAAAGTTCACAAATTTAAAAAAAAATCACAGATTTCAAAAAAGTTCAAATTTTTTTAAATGTTCATGGATACAAAAATGTTCACAATTGTTTTTAAAATCACAGATTTAAGAAATGTTCATGAATTTGAAAAAAATAGCGAAATTGAACAAAATTGAATTTGAAAAAAGTTCATGAATTTAACCAAAACTCACGAATTGAAAAAAGTTCACGAAATTTATAGAAAGCTTCATGAGTACTAATATTAATAAGAACAATAAAAATAGAACAAAAACAAAAGAAAAACTGGCCTAAAAACACACATAAACAAAAAAAATAAGAACTGTCCACAAAAAAACGTAACAAGGAACACACTACCACTATAGTGCTAAATTGGCCGATTCATTCGGCAGGGGTGGGGTGGGGGGTATTCTGTGTGCGAGTTACACTCTATTTAACGCTTGGGATTCGGGCACCGGGAGACGCTCGCTCTTGCTCGATGGTGGAGACTCGAGTTCACGGCCTAGGCCTATATAGCAACTACGGATTTAAGCCACACGAACGACACGACATTTCTCGCTCATGTTTTATGTTCTAAAAATTAATTTGAAGTTCTAGTCTAGAATATAAGTTTGCACATAAAGTATAGTCTGAACAATTTCATAGCCGATGGTAATTGTTATGGTAGTTAATAGATATGTCGAGTTTGTTGTTTGTTCTCTTATGTTTGCAAGGTAAAATTGACTTGTGGGAGCAATGTTATAAAGTTGACACATCATTAGAATGATGTGGATTATATGTTTGTGACCACGGTATGGAAAGAACTTCCACAATAAAAAGTGACAGAGACGTGACTCATACATAGACACAACTATAAAGTAGCAAATACATATCCTATGGAGTAGACACCTTGATATGGAGAGAAAGTGTTAAGTACAATGTGAGACTATATGTACTAAAAATAGATTTGAAGTTGTCTAGTCTAGAAGATAAGTTTGCACATGAAGTATAAGTGTCCACAATTCAATAGCCAATGGTATGAATTTTATAGCCAATGCTATCAGTTATAAGCTGTCTAGTCTAGAACATAGGTTCAAGCTTAAAATGTGGACCATCACCATTCATACAAATATGAATGTGTTATGTTCACACTTTTTTACCCCTTATTTGATTACACAACAATTAAATTCCCTTGAATGATTTTTTGGATTGGCATCTAAACTCATATGGCGCAAACAGATAATAGCCCAACTCAAGTATCCTTATTTTCAAGGATACTGGGCTACACAAACTTTGAGGGATACTGGGCTACACAAATTGGTCTTTAAGGTTTTGCTTGAGGGCATTGCAGTAACCTACTATGTTGATAGGCAGGTTGGGAGCAAGAGCTATTTCTTATTTTCATGAAGCAATCAATGTGTTTTCTATTGATAGATAGATTCCGCTCCATTGTGTGTAGAAAGGTCAATGGGACACCAGTTGTAGTTCCTCTCAAGGCTGAATTTTACTATGTATCCTTCATTTATTTTGAATTGAAATTTTATAAGGAATATCTTGGCCAGCCCCTCGGCATTTTGAAGTTCATGTGGGTGGGGGATAAATGCACAAATCGTAAGTTGGTTGTAAAATGCATGAGCTTCAAATGCTAACGGGCCAACTTGGATATTCCTTATAAAATTTCAATTCACAAGAAACAATGGATACCTAGTAAATGGAGCCTTAATGGCACAACGGCGCACCACTCTATTGCAATCCTTATATAGATTATTTCATCCTTGATGTGCCCATCGACCTTTCTATACACAATGCAAGCTGAATCTATCAAGGAAAACACACAAAGTCTGCAAAATGAAAATAAGAAAATAGCTTTTGCCCCCAACCCGCCCATCAACGTAGTTGGCTACTTCAATGCCTTCAAGCAAGATCTTAAAGACCAATTTGTGTAGCCCATATCCCTAAAAGATTATGTAGTCCCCGAATCCCTGAAAATATGGATTACTTGAGTTGGGCCATTACCTGTTTGTGTCATATAAGTTTATATGGCCATCCTGCAATAAAATATTTAAGGGAATCAATTTGTTGTGTAGTCAAATAAGGGGTAAAAAAGTTTAAACCAAACACATTCATAATTTTATGAATGTTGATGGTCCACATTTTAAGCCTCAACCTGTAAAATGTAATTAACACTTTCTTATGATGTCAAGGTCTCTACTGCATAGAATATGTGTTTTCCACTATATAATTGTTGTGTGTATGTACGGGTCACATCTATGTCATTGTTGACTTTGGTAGACATTTTCATAATACGGTCAACAACCATGTAATCCATATCATTCTAATGGTGTATCACTTACAGACTTTATAACATTGCTCCCATCAGTTTGATTTTACCTTTCAAAAATAAGAGGACAAATAAGAACTCGACATAACAATTCACTGCCATAATTGATACCACTGGCTATGAAAATGTGGACAATTGTACTTCATGTGCAAACTTGAATGAAATATGCCCTAGAGGCAATAATAAAGTTGTTATTTTATATTTCCTTATATCATGATAAATGTTTATTATTCATGCTAGAATTGTATTAACCGGAAACTTGATACATGTGTGGATACATAGACAAAACACCGTGTCCCTAGTAAGCCTCTACTAGACTAGCTCGTTAATCAAAGATGGTTAAGTTTCCTAACCATGGACATGTGTTGTCATTTGATGAACGGGATCACATCATTAGGAGAATGATGTGATGGACAAGACCTATCCGTTAGCTTAGCATATTGATCATTCAGTTTTATTGCTATTGCTTTCTTCATGTCAAATACATATTCCTTCGACTATGAGATTATGCAACTTTCGGATAACGGAGGAATGCCTTGTGTGCTATCAAACGTCACAATGTAACTGAGTGATTATAAATATGCTCTACAGGTATCTTTGAAGGTGTTTGTTGAGTTGGCATAGATTAAGATTAGGATTTGTCTCTCCGAGTATCAGAGAGGTATCTCTGGGCCCTCTTAGTAATACACATCATAAGCTTGCAAGCAAACGACTAAGGAGTTAGTGACAAGGTGATGTATTACGTAACGAGTAAAGAGACTTGCAGGTAACGAGATTGAACTAGGTATGAAGATACCAACGATCAAATCTCGGGCAAGTAATATACCGATGGACAAAGGGAATTGTGTATGTTGTCATTATGGTTCGACCGATAAAGATCTTCGTAGAATATGTAGGAACCAATATGAGCATTCAAGTTCCGCTATTGGTTATTGATCGGAGAGGTATCTCGGTCATGTCTACATAGTTCTCGAACCCGTAGGGTCTGCATGCTTAACATTCGATGACAATATTGTATTATATGAGTTATGTGATTTGGTGACCGAATGTTGTTTGAATCCCGGATGAGATCCTGGACATGATGAGGAGTCTCGAAATGGTCGATAGGTAAAGATTCATATATAGGACGATGATATTCGGACACCGGAAGTGTTTCGGGGGTACCGGGTACATATCGGGTCACCAGAAGGGGTTCCGGGCACCCCCTGGCAACTATATGGGCCTAATGGTCCAAGAGGGGGACAGACCAGCCCCTAAGGGGCTGGCGCGCCCCCATATAGGCCGAATAGGAGGAGAAGGAAAGAGGGGGAAGAGAGAAGGGATGGGTGGGATTTGGCCTCCCCCTTTCCTTCCCTCCTCCCTCCTCCTTCCTTCCCCCTCCGGATGAATATGGAAGGGGGAGGCCGAATTGGGAGGCGCCCAAGTAGGATCCCTCCTACTTGGGGCGCCCCCTTGGCTGCCTCTACTCCCCTCCAACCTATAAATATGTGGTGGGGGGGCACCGCTAGAACACACAACACCATCTGTTAGCCGTGTGCAGCGCCCCCATCTACAGTTTACGCCTCCCGTCATATTCACACAATGCTTAGGCGAAGCCCTGCGCGGATCACTTCACCATGCCGTCGTGCTGACGGAACTCTCCCTCGACACTTTGCTGGATCAAGAGTTCGAGGGACGTCATCGAGCTGAACATGTGTAGAACTCGGAGGTGCCGTACATTCGGTGCTTGATCGGTCAGAACGGGAAGAGGTTTGACTACATCAACCGTGTTGTCAAACGCTTCCCCTTTCGGTCTATGAGGGTACGTGGACACACTCTCCCCCTCTCGTTGCTATGCATCTCCTAGATAGATCTTGCGTGAGCGTAGGAATTTTTTTGAATTGCATGCTATGTTTCCTAACAGTGGCATCTGAGCCAGGTCTATGCGTAGATGATATGCACGAGTAGAACACAAAGACTTGTGGGCGGTGATCGTCATACTGCTTACCACCAATGTCTTATTTTGATTCGGCGGTATTATTGGATGAAGCGGCCCGGACCAACCTTACATGACCACGTTCATGAGACCGGTTTCGCCGACAGACATGAAACTAGTTTTGCATAAAGGTGGCTGGCGGGTGTCTATTTCTCCTACTTTAGTTGAATCAAATTTGGCTACGGCCGGTCCTTGTTGAAAGTTAAAACAGTAAACTTGATAAATCACCATTGTGGTTTTGATGCGTAGGTAAGAACGGTTCTTGCTAGATGCCCGTAGCAGCCACGTAAAACTTGCAACAACAAAGTAGAGGACGTCTAACTTGTTTTTGCAGGGCATGTTGTAACGTGATATGGTCAAGTCACGATGTGAAATATGTTATTGTATGAGGTGATCATGGTTTGTTAAAGTCACTGGCAACCGGCAGGAGCCTTATGGTTGTCTCTTTATTGTATTAAATGCAAACGCCATGTAATTGCTTTACTTTATCACTATGTGTTAGCGATAGTTGTAGAAGCAATAGTTGGCAAGACGACCACAACACTATGATGGATATCAAGGTTTCAAGCCTGTGACGATGGAGATCATGACGATGCTTTGGAGATGGAGATCAAAAGCACAAGATGATGATGGCCATATCATGTCACATATTTTGATTGCATGTGATGTTTGTCTTTTATGCATCTTATTTTGCTTAGTACAGCGGTAGCATTATAAGATGACCCATTACTAAAATTTCAAGGTATAAGTGTTCTTCCTGAGTATGCACCATTGCAACAGTTCATCATGCTGAGACACCACGTGATGATCGGGTGTGATAGGATCTACGTTCACATACAACGGGTGCTAGACAGTTTTGCACATGCGGAATACTCGGGTTAAAGTTGACGAGCCTAGCATGTATAGACATGGCCTCGAAACACTAGAGACCGAAAGATCGAACGTGAATCACATACTAGATATGATCAACATAGAGATGTTCACCATTGATGACTCCTCCATCTCACGTGATGATCGAACATGGTTTAGTTGATTTGGATCACATATCACTTAGATGACTTGAGGGATGTCTATTTAAGTGGGAGTTCTTAAGTAATTTGATTGATTGAACTTTAATTTATCATGAACTTAGTCCTGATAATATTTGCAAATTATGTTGTAGATCAATATATAGCTCGCGTTGTAGCTCCCCTATTTTTGATATGTTCCTAGAGAAAACTAAGTTGAAAGATGATAGTAGCAATGATGTGGACTGGGTCCGTGATATGAGGATTATCCTCATTACTGCACAGAAGAATTATGTCCTTGATGCACCGCTGGGTGACAGACCAATTGCAGGAGCAGATGCAGACGTTATGAATGTTTGGCAAGCTCGATATGATGACTACTTAATAGTTTAGTGCGCCATGCTTTACGGCTTAGAACTGGGACTTCAAAAGTGTTTTGAATTCCACGGAGCATATGAGATGTTCCAAGAGCTGAAATTGGTATTTCAGACTCATGCCCGTGTCGAGAGGTATGAGACCCCTGACAAGTAATTTGCCTACAATATGGAGGAGAATAGCTCAGCTAGTGAACATGTGCTCAGAATGTCTGGGCACTACAATCGCTTGAATCAAGTGGGAGTTAATCTTCTAGATAAGATAGTGATTGACAGAGTTCTCTAGTCACTATCACCAAGCTATTAGAACTTCGTGATGAACTATAATGTACAAGGGATAACGGAAAACATTCCTGAGCTCTTCATGATGCTGAAATCGATGAAGGTAGAAATAAAGAAAGAGCATCAAGTGTTGATGGTTAACAAAACCACTAGTTTCAAGAAAAAGGGCAAAGGAAAAGAAAAAGGAACTTCAAGAAGAATGACAAGAAAGTTTCCACTCCCATGAAGAAGCCCAAAGCTAGACCTAAGCCTGAAACTGAGTGCTTCTATTGTAAAGGGAATGGTCACTGAAAGCGGAATTACCCCAAATACTTGGCAGATAAGAATGATGGTAGAGTGAAAAAAGGTATATTTGATATACATATTATTGATGTGTACTTTACTAGTGTTCATAGTAACCTCAAAGTATTTGATACCATTTCAGTTGCTAATATTAGTAACTCGAAACAGGAGTTGCAAAATGAACAAAGACTAGTTAAGGGCGAGGTGACGATATGTGTTGGAAGTGATTCCAAGGTTGATAAGATCACCATCGCACACTCCCTCTACCTTCAGGATTAGTGTTGGACCTAAATAAATGTTATTTGGTCTTTGCGTTGAGCATGAATATGATTGGATCATGTTTATTGTGATACGATTATTCATTTAAGCCAGAGAATAATTGTTGTTCTGTTTACATGAATAAAACCTTCTATGGTCATACACTCAATATAAATAGTTTATTGAATCTTGATCGTAGTGATACATATATTCATAATATTGATGCCAAAAGATGCAAAGTTGATAATGATAGTGCAACATATTTGTGGCACTACCGTTTAGGTCATATTGGTGTAAAACACATGAAGAAACTCCATGCAGATGGACTTTTGGAATCACTTGATTATGAATCATTTGATACTTGTAAACCATGCCTCATGGGCAAGATGACTAAAACTCCATTCTCCGGAACAATGGAGCAAGCCAATGACTTATTGGAAATAATACATACCGATGTATGCGGTCCAATGAGTGTTGAGGCACGTGGCGGGTATCGTTATTTTGACCTTTGCAGATGATTTGAGCAGATATGGGTATATCTACTTATGAAACACAAGTTTGAAACATTTGAAAAGTTCAAAGAATTTCAGAGTGAAGTGGAGAATCATCGTAACAAGAAAAATAAAGTTTCTACAATCTGACCGCGGAGGTGAATATTTGAGTTACAAGTTTGGCCTTCATATAAAACAATATGGAATAGTTTCACAACTCACGCCACCTGGAACACCATACGGTAATGGTGTGTCCGAACGTCATAACCATACTTTATTAGATATGGTGCGTTCTATGATGTCTCTTACCGATTTACCACTATCATATTGGGGTTATGCATTAGAGACAGCTACATTCACGTTAAATAGGGCACCGTCTAAATCCGTTGAGACGACACCATATGAACTGTGGTTTGGCAAGAAACCTAAGTTGTAATTTCTTAAAGTTTAGGGTTGCGACACTTATGTCAAATGGCTTCATCCTGATAAGCTCGAACCCAAATCGGAGAAGTGCATCTTCATAGGATACCCTAAGGAAACAATTGGGTACACCTTCTACCACAGATCCGAAGGCAAGATCTTTGTTGCCGAGAATGGAACCTTTCTAGAGAAGGAGTTTCTCTCGAAAGAAGTGAGTGGGAGGAAAGTAGAACTTGATGAGGTAATTGTACCTTCTCTTGAATTGGAAAGTAGCACATTAGTGAAATATGTTCGCGTGATGCCTACACCAACTAGAGAGGAAGGTAATGATGATGATCATGAAACTTCGGATCAAGTTACTACTGGACCTCATAGGTCGAACAAAGCATGTTCCAGACCAGAGTGGTACGGTAATCCTATCCTAGAAGTCATGTTATTAGACCATGGCGAACCTACGAACTATGAAGAAGCTATGATAAGCCCAGATTCCGACAGATGGCTTGAGGCCATGAAATCTGAGATAGGATCCATGTATGAGAACAAAGTGTGGACTTTGGTGGACTGCCCGATGAACGGCAAGCCATTGAGAATAAATGGATCTTCAAGAGGAAGATGGACACTGATGGTAGTGTTACTATCTACAAAGCTTGACTTGTCACAAAAGGTTTTTGACAAGTTCATGGTGTTGACTACGATGAGATTTTCTCACTCATAGCGATGCTTAAGTCTGTCCGAATCATGTTAGCAATTACCGCATTTTATGAAATCTGGCAAATGGATGTCAAAACTGCATTCCTTAATGGATTTCTTACAGAAGAGTTGTATATGATGCAACCAAAAATGTTTTGTCAATCCTAAAGGTGCTAACAAAGTGTGCAAACTCCAGTGATCCATCTATGGACTGGTGCAAGCATCTCGGAGTTGGAATGTACGCTTTGATAAGGGATCAAAGCATATGGTCAAACTTGAAGTGGATTTCTTAAAGAAGAGTTGTATATGATGCAACCAAAAATGTTTTGTCGATCCTAAAGGTGCTAACAAAGTGTGCAAACTCCAGTGATCCATCTATGGACTGGTGCAAGCATCTCGGAGTTGGAATGTATGCTTTGATAAGGGATCAAAGCATATGGCCAGACTTGAAGTGAAGACTGTATTTACAAGAAAGTGAGTGGGAGCTCTGTAGCATTTCTAATATTATATGTGGATGACATATTGTTGATTGGAAATGATATAGAATTTCTGGATAGCATAAAGGATATTTGAATAAGAATTTTTCAATGAAAAACCTTGGTGAAGCTGCTTACATATTGATCATCAAGATCTATAGGGATAGATCAAGACGCTTAATAGGACTTTCACAAAGCACATACCTTGATAAATTTTTGAAGAAGTTCAAAATGGATAAATCAAAGAAAGGGTTCTTACCTGTGATCACTAGACAACGGTCAAAATTATCCTTAGAGGACTAAGGAAATATTTCTCGGTTATGGAGGTGACAAAGAGTTCATCATAAAGGGTTAGGTCGATGCAAGCTTTGACACTGATCCGGATGACTCTGAGTCTCAATCTGGATACATATTGAAAGTGGGAGCAATTAGCTAAAGTAGCTCTATGCAGAACATTGTAGACATAGAAATTTGCAAAATACATACGGATCTGAATGTGGTAGACCCATTGACTAAACCTGTCTCACAAGCAAAACATGATCGCACCTTAGTACTCTTTGGGCATTAATCACATGGCGATGTGAACTAGATTATTGACTCTAGTAAACCCTTTAGGTGTTGGTCACATGACGATGTGAACTATGGGTGTTAATCACATAAAGATGTGAACTATTGGTGTTAAATCACATGGCGATGTGAACTAGATTATTGACTCTAGTGCAAGTGGGAGACTAAAGGAAATATGCCCTAGAGGCAAAAATAAAGTTGTTATTTTATATTTCCTTATATCATGATAAATGTTTATTATTCATGCTAGAATTGTATTAACCAGAAACTTGATACATGTGTGGATACATAGACAAAACACTGTGTCCCTAGTAAGCCTCTACTAGACTAGCTCGTTAATCAAGGATGGTTAAGTTTCCTAACCATGGACATGTGTTCTCATTTGATGAACGGGATCACATAATTAGGAGAATGATGTGATGGACAAGACCCATCCGTTAGCTTAGCATATTGATCATTCAGTTTTATTGCTATTGCTTTCTTCATGTCAAATACATATTCCTTCGACTATGAGATTATGCAACTCCCGGATACCGGAAAATTCCTTGTGTTGTATCAAACATCACAACGTAACTGGGTGATTATAAAGATGATCTACAAGTATCTCCGAAGGTGTTTGTTGACTTGGAATAGATTAAGATTAGGATTTGTCACTCCGAGTATCGGAGATGTATCTCTGGGCCCTCTCGGTAATAGACATCATAAGCTTGCAAGCAAATGACTAAGGAGTTAGTCACAAGGCGATGTATTACCGAACGAGTAAAGAGACTTGTTGGTAACGAGATTGAACTAGGTATGAAGATACCGACGATCGAATCTCGGGCAAGTAACATATCGATGGACAAAGGGAATTGTGTATGTTGTCATTACGGTTCGACCGATAAAGATCTTCGTATAATATGTAGGAACCAATATGAGCATCCAGGTTCCACTGTTGGTTATTGTCTGGGGAGGTGTCTCAGTCATGTCTACATAGTTCTCGAACCCGTAGGGTACACACGCTTAACGTTTGATGACGATTTTGTATTATATGAGTTATGTGATTTGGTGACCGAATGTTGTTCGGAGTCCTGGATGAGATCACGAACATGACGAGGAGTCTCAAAATGGTTGAGAGGTAAAGATTCATATATAGAATGATGATATCCGGACACCAGAAGTGTTCCGGGGGTATCGGGTACATATCGGGTCACCGGAAGGGGTTCCGGGCACCCCCCGGCAACTATATGGTCCTAATGGGCCAAGAGTGGGACAGACCAGCCCTAAGGGGCTGGTGTGC
Source organism: Triticum urartu (assembly GCF_003073215.2). Taxonomy (NCBI): domain Eukaryota; kingdom Viridiplantae; phylum Streptophyta; class Magnoliopsida; order Poales; family Poaceae; genus Triticum; species Triticum urartu. The sequence continues at coordinate 360,093,861 of NC_053022.1, read as the reverse complement.
CCCCATATAGGCCGAATAGGAGGAGAAGGAAAGAGGGGGAAGAGAGAAGGAATGGGAGGGATTCGGCCTCCCCTTCTTTCCCTCCTCCCTCCTCCTTCCTTCCCCCTCCGGATGAATATGGAAGGGGGGAGGCCGAATTGGGACGCGCCCAAGTAGGATTCCTCCTACTTGGGGCGCCCCCCTTGGCTGCCTTTCCTCCCATCCAACCTATATATATCTATATGTGGTGGGGGGGGGGGCACCGCAAGAACACACAATAACATATGTTAGCCATGTGCGGCGCCCCCCTCCATAGTTTATGCCTTCGGTCATATTCACGTAGTGCTTAGGCGAAGTCCTATGTGGATCACTTCACCTTCACTCTCCCTCGACACTTTGCTGGATCAAGAGTTCGAGGGACGTCATCGAGCTGAACGTGTGCAGAACTCGGAGCTGCCGTACGTTCGGTGCTTGATCGGTCGGAACGAGAAGAAGTTCGACTACATCAACCGCGTTGTCAAACGCTTCCGCTTTCGGTCTATGAGGGTACGTGGACACACTCTCCCCCTCTCATTGCTATGCATCTCCTAGATAGATCTTGCACGAGCATAGGATTTTTTTGAATTGCATGTTACGTTTCCTAACAAAACTTATGTTCTAGACTACAAAATTTCAAATCTATTTTTAGTACATATACTCTCACATTGGATTCACAATAAAACATAGGCCGTGCTTATTTCCAATGAGGTCAACATAAATGGTAAAGGTTCCAAGTTTAGTGAGGTTTTTATGTAAACATAGTATTCGAGAAGACATTACTCGCCAGAGATTCGCAAAATCCAATACCACTAGGCACCAGCTAGGTTCATATAATCATATTTATCGAAAATAGGCAATAAGCCAAGCAAGCGCCAAAAAATATAGATTGAGTGCCGCATGCTAAGGTCTAAATTCTAAAATATTTAGTGCAATTACCAGAGGTGATTCAAGCATAGATTATTAATATAATAGAGTAGTTATATTAAAAGGGTCGAAAAACTAAAGCAAATAGTACTAACTTGCATCAGGCCCATCCTGAACTCTCTTGAATAATTGTTCAATAGAATCAACTCTTTTGTACCTCTCAGCACCCTTGAAAATTTTATTCAATCCTAAAGCATTTATTTTTCCAACCAAGAATGGTACAATTATCTCAAAACCACTCTGAGGGAACTTCAAATAGGCCGACGCAAGCCACATATAGCAAGTAAGCAGATCCATGTTATTTTGGTTGTTTAAGAAGAGATGATCATTCCAAGAGAATAAATAAAAACACCACACTTAAAACATTACTAAGAGCAAGTATAATAAGTTGACGTTAGCGGGGCGTAAGGATTAAAATATTATACTATTACTGAGTTGGAAGAGAGAAAAGTTACAACTGGATGTAGCACGAGGTCCAATAAGCTTTGTGAGATTGGAAGATGGGCCATATGTTGACATAGTAGTACTTTCTTATAATCAACTATTATACGTGTTGGCTATTATGTTGGCAATAAATGACATGGCAACATGTTATGGCCAGCACCTGGCTATATTATTAACCATGCTCTATCGGTTAGTTTCAGGAAGATGGAAAAATCTACTAGGTGAAATGACCTTGGACACATCTTGCCAAGGAAAATGCACCCCATTGACTACATCTTTGCACCGACCATTATCTTCATGTTCCGATAATTCAATATATTTTGTTATTCTCATTAACACCACACGCAGGGATACCCCATTTGGCCTGAAGAAGTTATCATACTTGATACTAATGTGATAACTAAGAGCATGTGAACAAGTGTAGGTTAGTATAGAAGCTAAAAACAGGATACAACCGACTTGTAGTTTGCGCCTTTATCTCTCACCCGTATGAGCTTCAAATAATGAGGGTTGGCCTAGATATTCCTATAAAATTCCAGTTCACGACAAACAATGGATACATAATAAAAAATGCATCCTTGACGGGGACATAGTGCACCACTCTATTGCAATGGTTATAATATTTTTTTATCCTTAGGTACCCATCAACCTTTCTATAAACAATGCAAGAGGAATCTATCAACAAAAACACATTGATTGCTTGATGAAAATAAGTAAATAGCTCTTGCTCTCAACATACCTGTCAACATAGTAGGCTACTTCGATCCCATCAAGAAAAATCTTAAATACCATCTGTGTAGCCCCGTATCCCTAGAAATGTGGATTACATGAGTTGGGCTATTATCTGTTTGTGTCATATGAGTTTACATGCCAATCCAACAAAAACATTTAAGGGAATGGTAAAAAAAGTTCAAACCAAACTCGTTCATATTTGTATGGGTGGTGATGGTCCACAGTTTTAGCCTCAAGCAATAAAATGTACTTAACACCTTCTTACATGTGGAGTCTACTCCATAGAATATTTGTTTCTAATTTATAGTTGTGTGTATGTATATGTCACATTGTTATTGATTCTTGTAGATCTTTTCATAATACAGTCAACAACCATGTAATCCATATCATTCTACTGTTTTATCATTTACTAACTTTATGACATTTCTCCCGCAAGTTCGATTTTACCTTGTGAAAATAAGAGGATAAACAACAAACTTGACATATCAATTGACCACCATAATTCATACCATCGGCTATGAAATTATGAACACTGATACTTCATGTGCGAACTGATACATCTCCATAGTATCTACTTTTCCCAACACTTTTGCTCTTTCTTTGGACTGTAATTTACAACATTTGAATGAAACTAACCTAGACTAACACTGTTTTCAGCAAAACTACCATGGTGTTATTTGTGCAGTAATAAAATTTCTCAGAATCGGATGAAACTTTGCGGAGATTTTTTATTGAATAAATAAAAAAATTACTGGAACAAAGATCCACCGGAGGGGGCACCAATTGCTTACAAGGCAACATGGCGCACCTACCCCCAAGGGCGCGCTTTGATGCCTTGTGGGTCCCACAGGCGGCTATCTGATCTAATCTCAAGCCTATAAATTTCATTTCCTGAGAAAAAAATAGTAGAAGAAGTTTCGTCGCGTTTTACATTACGGAGACGCCACCACCTCCTGTTCTTCATCGGGAGGGCAATTTTGGAGTTTGTTCGGGGCTCCGGAGAGGTAGATTCGTCGCCACCATCATCACCAACCCTTCTTCATCAACAACTACATGATGCTCACCGCCATGAGTGAGTAATTCCTTTGTAGGCTTGCTGAACAGTGATTGATTAGATGAGATTTATCATATAATCGAGGTAATTTGTTAGGGCTTGATCCCTTGTATCCACTATGTTCTGAGATTGATGTTGCTATGACTTTTCTCTACTTAATGCTTGTCGCTAGGGCATGAGTGCCATGATTTCCAATATGAACCCTCTATGTTTTCATCAATATATTTTAGTTCTTGATCCTATCTGCTAGTTGCATGCACTCGTTATTGTTCTGCTCCGTAGACCCCAAAGTGATAATAGTGGGGATACTCTGTGGGGATGAATGTAATTCGAGGAGTTCATGTATTCACCATGTGTTAATGCTTTGTTCTAGTTCTCTATTACACGAAGGCCTCAATATCCCTTCAATTTCCTTATGGACTCCATTGCCATGGGAGGGTAGGACAAAAGGTGTTATGCAAGTTCTTATTATAAGCATGTATGACTATATACGGAATACATCCCTACATTGAATTGATGAATTAGAGCTATTGTGTATCACTCTAGGTTGTGACTGTTACATGATGAATGTCATCCAAAAAAATATCCATTGGTAATCCAATGCCTATGCTTCTCTCATATTGATCTTTGCTAAGTTACTACTGTTGTTGCCGCTATTACAATCACTACAAATTGTGTCCGTTACCATTGTGTCGATGGTAAAACCGACATACCTCAGGGTAGGGGGTCCCGAGCTATGGATGTCAGATCAATGGTACCAGGAATGAAGGATAATATGTTTTACCCAGGTTCGGGCACTCTTTATCGAGGTAAAACCCTATGTCTTGCTCTTGTTTATATTGATGATGATGTATCGAGTACAAGCTTGATCTACCTCGAGATCGTAAGGAGAGACCTAACTCTAGGGCTAGATGAATGTAATTGTGTTGAGATCCCCTCTACGGGATAAACCCTTTGTCTTATATACACACCAGATACGTTATCTTACATGGTCGTGCTGGGGAACACAATAATTTCAAAAAAATTCCTACGCACACGCAAGATCATGGTGATGCATAGCAACGAGAGGGGAGAGTTTTGTCCACGTACCCTCGTAGACCGTAAGCGGAAGCGTTATGACAACGCAGTTGATGTAGTCGTACGTCTTCACGATCGACCGATCTAGTACCGATGATACGACACCTCCGTGATCTGCACACGTTCAGCTCGGCGACGTCTCGCGAACTCACGGTCCAGTAGAGCTTCGAGGGAGAGCTTCGTCAGCACGACGGCATGATGAGGGTGATGATGTTTCCACCGGAACAGGGCTTCGCCTAAGCACCGCTACGATATTACCGAGGTGGATTATGGTGGAGAGGGGCACCACACACGGCTAAAGATCAATGATCAACTTGTGTGTCTATGGGGTGCCCCTCCCCCGTATATAAAGGAGTGGAGGAGGGGGAGGGCCGGCCCTCCTATGGCGCGCCCCATGGGGAGTCCTACTCCCACCAGGAGTAGGATCCCCCCATCCCTAGTTGGACTAGGAGTGGAAGGAAGGGGGAGAGAGGGGGAAGGAAAAGGGGGCCCGGCCCCCACCCAATTCGGATTGGGCTTGAGGGGGGCACTCCCCTTCCTAGGCCTCCCTCTCTTCTCTCCCACTATGGCCGAATAAGGCCCATATACCTCCCGGGGGGTTCCGGTAACCTCCCGGTGCTCCGATATATGCCCAAACTCACCCGGAACCATTCCAACATCCAAATCTAGTCATCCAATATATCGATTTTTATGTCTCGACCATTTTGAGACTCCTCATCATGTCCGTGATCATATCCGGGACTCCGAACTACCTTCGGTACATCAAAACACATAAACTCATAATATCGATCATCACCGAACTTTAAGCGTGCGGACCCTACGGGTTCGAGAACTATGTAGACATGACCGAGATACGTCTCCGGTCAATAACCAATAGCGGAACCTGGATGCTCACATTGGTTCCTACATATTCTACGAACATCTTTATCGATCAAACCGCATAACAATATATGTTGTTCCTTTGTCATCGGTATGTTACTTTCCGAGATTCGATCGTCGGTATATCTCGTTATCGGCAAGTCTCTTTACTTGTTCCATAATGCTACACCCCATAACTAACTCATTAGCTACATTGCTTGCAAGGCTTATATTGATGTGCATTACCGAGAGGGCCCAGAGATACCTCTCCGACAATCGGAGTGACAAATCCTAATCTCGATCTATGTCAGCTCAACAAACACCATCGGAGACACCTGTAGAGCACCTTTATAATCACCCAGTTATGTTGTGATGTTTGGTAGCACACAAAGTGTTCCTCCGGTATTCAGGAGTTGCATGATCTCATAGTCATAGGAACATGTATCAGTTATGGAGAATGCAATAGCAACAAACTAAACGATCATCGTGCTAAGCTAACGGATGGGTCAAGTCAATCACATCATTCTCTAATGATGTGATCCCTTTAATCAAATGACAACTCATGTCTATGGTTAGGAAACATAACCATCATTGATTCAACGAGCTAGTCAAGTAGAGGCAAACTAGTGACACTCTGTTCACACATGTACTAAGTTTCCGGTTAACACAATTCTAGCATGAATAATAAACATTTATCATGATATAAGGAAATAAATAATAACTTTATTATTGCCTCTCTAGGGCATATTTCCTTCAGTATCCCACTTTCTCTAGAGTCAATCATCTAGTTCACATCGTCATGTGATTTAACACCAATAGTTCACATCTTTATGTGATTAGTTCACATCTCCATGTGACTACTACCCAAAGGGTTTACTAGCGTCAATAATCTAGTTCACATCGCTATGTGATTGACACCCAAATAGTGATCATGTTTTGCTTATGAGAGAATTTTAGTCTACGGGTCTGTAACATTCAAATCAGTATGTATTTTTCTAATTTCTATGTCTACAATACTTTGCACGGAGCTACTCTAGCTAATTGCTCCCACTTTCAATATGTATCTAAATCGAGACTTAGAGTCATCTAGATCGATGTAAAAAGCTTGCATCGACGTAACTCTTTACGACGAACTCTTTTATCACCTCCATAACCGAGAAATATTTCCTTAGTCCTCTAAGGATAATTTTGGCCGCTGTCTAGTGATCTACTCCTAGATCACTATTATACTCCCTTGCCAAAATCATGCTAAGGTATACAATAGGACTGGTACACAGCATATCAATACTTTATAGAACCTATGACCGAGGCATTGGGAATGACTTTTCATTCTCTTTCTATTTTCTGCTGTGGTCGAGTTTTGAGTCTTTACTCAACTTCACACCTTGCAACACAGGCAAGAACTCCTTCTTTGACTATTCCATTTTGAACTACTTCAAAATCTTGTCAAGGTATGTACTCATTGAAAAATCTTATCAAGCGTCTTGATCTATCTCTATAGATCTTGATGCTCAATGTTTAAGCAGCTTCACCGAGGTCTTTATTTGAAAAATTCTTATTCAAGTATCCTTTTATGCTATCTAGAAATTCAGTATAATTTCCGATCAACAATATGTCATCCACATATAATATCAGAAATGCTACACCACTCACTTTCTTGTAAATACAGGCTTCTCCAAAAGTCTGTATAAAACTATATGCTTTGATCAACTCATCAAAGTGTATATTCCAACTCCGAGATGCTTGCACCAGTCCATAGATGGATCGCCGGAGATTGCACACTTTGTTAGCACCTTTAGGATTGACAAAACTTTCTTGTTGTATCATATACAACTCTTCTTTAAGAAATCCATTAAGGAATGCCGTTTTGACATCCGTTTGCCAGATTTAATAAAATGTGGCAATTGCTAACATGATTTGGACAAACTTAAGCATCGCTACGAGTGAGAAAATCTCATCGTAGTCAACACCTTGAACTTGTCGAAAACCTTTTTGCGACAATTTGAGCTTTGTAGATAGTAACACTACTATCAGCGTCCGTCTTCCTCTTGAAGATCCATTTATTCTCAATGGCTCGGCAATCATTGGGCAAGTCAATCAAAGTCCATACTTTGTTCTTTATACGTGGATCCCATCTCAGATTTCATGGCCTTAAGCCATTTCGTGGAATCTGGGCTCATCATCGCTTCCTCATAGTTCGTAGGTTCATCATGGTCTAGTAACATGACTTCCAGAAAGGATTACCGTACCACTCTGGTGCGGACCATACTCTGGTTGTCCTATGAGGTTTGGTAGTAACTTGATTTGGAGTTTCATGATCATCATTAGCTTCCTCACTAATTGGCGTAGAAATCACTAGAACTGATTTCTATGATGAACTACTTTCCAATTCGGGAGAAGGTACAATTACCTCATCAAGTTCTACATTCCTCCCACTCTCTTCTTTCGAGAGAAACTTCTTCTCTAGAAAGGATCCACTCTTAGCAACAAAGATCTTGCCTTCCGAATCTATGATAGAAGGTGTACCCAACAGTTTCTTTTGTGTATCCTATGAAGACGCACTTTTCCGATTTGGGTTTGAGCTTATCAGGCTGAAACTTTTTCACATAAGCATCACAACCCAAACTTTAAGAAATGACAGCTTAGGTTTCTAGCCAAACCATAGTTCATACGGTGTCGTCTCAACGGATTATACGGTGCCCTATTTAACGTGAATGTAGCTGTCTCTAATGCATAACCCCAAAATGATAGTGGTAAAACAGTAAGAGACATCATAGATTGCACTATATCTAATAAAGTACGGTTATGACGTTCGGACACACCATTATGCTGTGGTGTTCCAAGTGGCATGAATTTGTGAAACTATTCCACATTGTTTTATTTGAAGACCAAGCTTGTAACTCAAATATTCATCTCCATGATGAGATCGTAGAAACTTTATTTTCTGTTTACGATGATTTGTTCAAATGTTTCAGACTTATGTTTCATCAAGTAGATATACCCTTATCTGCTCAAATCATTTGTGAAGGTCAGAAAATAACGATACCCGCCGCAAGCCTCAACACTCTTCGGACCGCATACATCAGTATGTATTATTTCCAATAAGTCAGTTGCTCGCTCCATTGTTCCGGAGAACGGAGTGTTAGTCATCTTGCCCATGAGGCATGGTTCGCAAGCATCAAGTGATTCATAATCAAGTGATTCCAAAAGCCCATCAGCATGGAGTTTCTTCATGCGCTTTACACCAATATGACCTAAACGGCAGTGCCACAAATAAGTTGCACTATCATTATTAACTTTGCATCTTTTGGTTTCAATATTATGAATATGTGTATCACTACAATCGAGATTCAATAAACCATTTATATTGAGTGTATGACCATAGAAGGTTCTATTCATGTAAATAGAACAACAATTATTCTTTGACTTAAATGAATAACCGTATTGCAATAAACATGATCCAATCATATTCATGCTCAACTCAAACACCAAATAACATTTATTTTAGGTTCAACACTAACCCCGAAGGTAAAGGGAGTGTGCGATGGTGATCTTATCAACCTTGGAATCACTTCCAACACACATCATTACATCGTCCTTAACTAGTCTCTGTTTATTTTGCAACTCCCATTTCGAGTCACTACTCTTAGCAACTAAACCAGTATCAAATACCGAGGGGTTGCTATAAACACTAGTAAAGTACACATCAATAACATGTATATCCAATATACCTTTGTTCAGTATGCCATCCTTCTTATCCGCCAAGTATCTAGGGCAATTCCACTTCTAGTGACCATTTCCTTTATAGTAGAAGCACTCAGTTTCAGGCTTGGGTCTAGCTTTGGGCTTCTTCATGGGAGTGGCAACTTGCTTGCCATTTATCTTGAAGTTCCCTTTCTTTCCCTTGCCCTTTTACTTGAAACTAGTGATCTTGTCAACCATCAACACTTGATTGTTTTCTTGATTTCTACCTTCGCAGATTTCAGCATCGCGTAGAGCTTGGGAATTACTTTTGTCATTCCTTGCATATTATAGTTCATCATGAAGTTCTAGTAACTTGGTGATAGTGACTAGAGAACTCTGTCAATCACTATTTTATCTGGAAGATTAACTCCCACTTGATTCAAGCAATTGTAGTACTCAGACAATCTGAGCACATGCTCATTGGTTGAGCTATTCTCCTCCATCTTGTAGGCAAAGTATTGTCAGAGGTCTCATACCTCTCGACACAGGCATGAGTCTCAAATACTAGTTTCAACTCTTGGGACATCTTATATGTTCCATGGCGTTCAAAACATTTTTGAAGTCCCGGTTCTGAGCCGTAAAGCATGGTGCACTAAACTATTAAGTAGTCATCATACCGAGCTTTGCCAAACGTTCATAACGTCTGCATCTGCTCCTGCAATAGGTCTGTCACCTAGCGGTGCATCAAGGACATAATTCTTCTGTGCAGCAATGAGGATAATCCTCAGATCATGGACCTAGTCCGCATCATTGCTACTATCATCTTTCAACTTATTTTTCTCTAGGAACATATCAAAAATAAAACTGGGAAGCTAGACGCGAGCAATTGATCTACAACATAGATATGCAAATACTATCAGGTACTAAGTGCATGATAAATTCAAGTTCAATTAATCAAATTATTTAATCCCACTTAGATAGACATCTCTCTAATCATATAAGTGATCACGTGATCCATATCAACTAAACCATGTCTGATCATCACGTGAGATGGAGTAGTTTTCAATGGTGAACATCACTATGTTGATCATATCTACTATATGATTCACGCTCGACCTTTCGGTCTCCAGTGTTCTGAGGCCATATCTGCATATGCTAGGTTCGTCAAGTTTAAACCGAGTATTCTGCATGTGCAAAACTGGCTTGCACCCGTTGTATGTGAACGTAGAGCTTATCACACCCGATCATCACGTGGTGTCTCGGCACGACGAACTGTAGCAACGGTGCATACTCAAGGAGAACACTTATACCTTGAAATTTAGTGAGAGATCATCTTATAATTCTACCATCGAACTAAGCAAAATAAGATGCATAAAGGATAAACATCACATGCAATCAATATAAGTGATATGATATGGCCATCATCATCTTGTGCCTTTGATCTCCATCTCCAAAGCACCGTCATGATCACCATCGTCACCGGCTTGACACCTTGATCTCCATCGAAGCATTGTTGCTGTCTCGCCAACTATTTCTTCTACGACTATCGCTACCGCTTAGTGATAAAGTAAAGCAATTACATGGCGATTACATTTCATACAATAAAGCGACAACCATATGGCTCCTGCCAGTTGCAGATAACTGTGTTACAAAACATGATCATCTCATACAATAAAATTTAGCATCATGTCTTGACCATATCACATCACAACATGCCCTGCAAAAACAAGTTAGACATACTCTACTTTGTTGTCGCATGCTTTACATGGCTGCTACAGGCTGAGCAAGAACCGTTCTTACCTATGCTTCAAAAAACCACAACACGGTATAGTGATTGCTTTTTGATCTTCAGAAAGAACCCTGTTCATTGAATCTGATTCAACTAAAGCTGGAGAAACAGGCAACCACTAGCCACCTGTGTGCGAAGCACGTCGATAGAACCAGTCTCGTGTAAGCGTACGCGTAATGTCAGTCTGGGCCGCTTCATCCAACAATGCCGCTGAATCAAGAATCAACTAGTGATGGAAAGCAATATGTATATACCCACGCCCACAAGTCCTTTTTGTTCTACTCGTGCATATAACATGTATGCATAAACCTGGATCGGAGGCCACTGTTGGGGAACGCAGTAATTTCAAAAAAGTTCCTACGCACACGCAAGATCATGGTGATGCATAGCAACAAGAGGGGAGAGTGTTGTCCACGTACCCTCGTAGACCGTAAGCGGAAGCGTTATGACAACGGGTTGATGTAGTCGTACGTCTTCACGATCTAGTACCGAAGATACGACACCTCCGTGATCTGCACATGTTCGGCTCGGTGACGTCCCGTGAACTCATGATCCAGTAGAGCTTCGGTGGAGAGCTTCATCAGCACGACGGCATGATGATGGTGATGATGCTGCTACCGGAACAGGGCTTCGCCTAAGCACCGCTACGATATTACCGAGGTGGATTATGGTGGAAGGGGGCACCGCACACGGCTAAAGATCAATGATAAACTTGTGTGTCTATGGGGTGCCCCCTCCCCCGTATATAAAGGAGTGGAGGAGGGGGAGGGCCGGGCTCCTATGGCACGCCCCATGGGGAGTCCTACTCCCACCGGGAGTAGGGATGGCAGTTTTGCCCATGGGTATGGGTACCCGCGGGTACCCTACATGAAAACAATGGGTATGGGCAAGACTTGAAGAGATTTTCTACCCACGGGTAATGGATGCCCATACCCACAAAATATATTGGTAGGGCATGTGTAAGAAATTGTGCCCATGGGTAGCCCAATGGATACCCAGAAAAAAATTAATAAATGAAAATTACTCCTATGACATGTGGGGTTAACATCCAACTCATATGGTCCAACCCTAAATCTCGTATTCCTTAAACAAGTCATAGCTCGTAGGCTCATAATCACCTACTTGCCACTCCTCATACATCTTATGTGACTCCTCAAAAAGATGAAATATCGACTCTTCGCTAGCAGACTCTTGTCGAACACTCGATCGAGCAATCCCCAATTCCCACCACCGCCTTCCACTACATTGGCCTTCCACCAACCGCTGCTCATACTCCCCTAATGCCTCCAAGAGGCCACCCACTGGAGGAGGCCACATACGTGCTATACTACTCTACCATGATCACTTGAATTTTGAACTCATTTCTCTACCTCTTAAGAATTTGAATGCTATATATATTGTACCCAATTGATACCCATTGGGTATAGGATACCCGTTGAGTATGGGCATGGGTGTCAGTTTATACCCATGGGTATTGAAGTGGGTGGGTATAAAAAGTTTCTATGGGTATGGGTTTGGGTAGAAGGAGGTTGTACCCGCCCATACCCTACCCATTACCATCCCTAACTGGGAGTAGGATTCCCCCCTTCCCTAGTTGGACTAGGAGTGGAAGGAAGGGGGAGAGAGGGGGAAGGTGTTGGGGAACATAGTAATTTCAAAAAATTTCCTACGCACACGCAAGATCATGGTGATGCACAGCAACGAGAGGGGAGAGTGTTGTCTACGTACCCTCCTAGACCGGAAGTGGAAGCGTTAAAACAATGCGGTTGATGTAGTCGTACATCTTCACGGCCCGACCGATCAAGCACCGAAACTACAACACCTCCGAGTTTTTGCACACGTTCATCTCGATGACGATCACCGGACTCCGATCCAGCAAAGTGTCGGGGATGAGTTCCGTCAGCACGACGGCGTGGTGATGATCTCGATGTTCTACCGTTGCAGGGCTTCGCCTAAGCACCGCTACAATATTATCGAGGATTATGGTGGAGGGGGGCACCGCACACGGCTAAGAGATCAATGATCAATTGTTCTCCCTGGGGTGCCCCCTTGCCCCCATATATAAAGGAGTGGAGGAGGGTGGTGCGCCCAAGGGGGGGAGTCCAACTCCCACCGGGAGTAGGACTCCCCTTTTTCCTATTAGGAGTAGGAGAGGGAAGGAAGAGGAAGGAGGGAGGAAGGAAAGGGGGGGCCGCCCCCCTCCCAATTGGGATTGGGCTTGGGGGGGCGCGCCCCCTCCCTTGCTCCTTTCCCCTCCTTTCCACTAAGGCCCAATAAGGCCCATATACCTCCCGGGGGGTTCCGATAACCTCCCAGTGATCTGGTATTGTCCCAATCTTACCCGGAACCTTTCCGGTGTCCAAATATAGTCGTCCAATATATCGATCTTTATGTCTCGACCATTTTGAGACTCCTTGTCAAGTCCGTGATCACATCCAGGACTCCGAACAACCTTCGGTACATCAAAATATATAAACTCATAATGAAACTATCATCGTAACGTTAAGCGTGCGGACCCTATGGGTTCGAGAACAATGTAGACATGACCGAGACACGTCTCTGGTCAATAACCAATAGCGGAACCTGGATGCTCATATTGGCTCCTACATATTCTACGAAGATCTTTATCGGTCAGACCGCATAACAACATACATTGTTCCCTTTGTCATCGGTATGTTACTTGCCCGAGATTCGATCGTCGGTATCTCAATACCTAGTTCAATCTCGTTACCGGCAAGTCTCTTTACTCGTTCCGTAATACATCATCTTGCAACTAACTTATTAGTTGCATTGCTTGCAAGGCTTAAGTGATGTGTATTACCGAGAGGGCCCAGAGATACCTCTTCGACAATCGGAGCGGCAAATCCTAATCTCGAAATACGCCAACCCAACATGTACCTTTGGAGACACCTGTAGAGCACCTTTATAATCACCCAGTTACATTGTGACGTTTGGTAGCACACAAAGTGTTCCTCCGGTAAATGGGAGTTGCATAATCTCATAGTCATAGGAACATGTATAAGTCATGAAGAAAGCAATAGCAACATACTAAACGATCGGGTGCTAAGCTAATGGAATGGGCCATGTCAATCACATCATTCTCCTAATGATGTGATCCCGTTAATCAAATGACAACTCATGTCTATGGTTAGGAAACATAACCATCTTCGATTAATGAGCTAGTCAAGTAGAGGCATACTAGTGACACTTTGTTTGTCTATGTATTCACACAAGTATTACGTTTCTGGTTAATACAATTCTAGCATGAATAATAAACATTTATCATGATATAAGGAAATAAATAATAACTTTATTATTGCCTCTAGGGCATATTTCCTTTAGTCTCACACTTGCACTAGACTCAATAATCTAGATTACACAGTAATGATTCTAACACCCATGGAGCCTTGGTGCTGATCATGTTTTGCTCGTGGAAGAGGCTTAGTCAATGGGTCTGCTACATTCAGATCCGTATGTATCTTGCAAATCTCTATGTCTCCCACCTGGACTAGATCCCGGATGGAATTGAAGAGTCTCTTGATGTGCTTGGTTCTCTTGTGAAATCTGGATTCCTTTGCCAAGGCAATTGCACCAGTATTGTCACAAAAGATTTTCATTGGACCCGATGCACTAGGTATGACACCTAGATCGGATATGAACTCCTTCATCCAGACTCCTTCATTTGCTGCTTCCGAAGCAGCTATGTACTCCGCTTCACATGTAGATCCCGCCACGACGCTTTGTTTAGAACTGCACCAACTGACAGCTCCACCATTTAATGTAAATACGTATCCGGTTTGCGATTTAGAATCGGCCGGATCAGTGTCAAAGCTTGCATCAATGTAACCATTTACGATGAGATCTTTGTCACCTCCATATATGAGAAACATATCCTTAGTCCTTTTCAGGTATTTCAGGATGTTCTTGACCGCTGTCCAGTGATCCACTCCTGGATTACTTTGGAACCTCCCTGCTAGACTTATAGCAAGGCACACATCAGGTCTGGTACACAACATTGCATACATGATAGAGCCTATGGCTGAAGCATAGGGAACATCTTTCATTTTCTCGCTATCTTCTGCAGTGGTCGGGCATTGAGTCTTACTCAACTTCGCACCTTGTAACACAGGCAAGAATCCTTTCTTTGCTTGATCCATTTTGAACTTCTTCAAAACTTTGTCAAGGTATGTGCTTTGTGAAAGTCCAATTAAGCGTCTTGATCTATCTCTATAGATCTTAATGCCCAATATGTAAGCAACTTCACCGAGGTCTTTCATTGAAAAACTCTTATTCAAGTATCCCTTTATGCTATCCAGAAATTCTATATCATTTCCGATTAGCAATATGTCATCCACATATAATATCAGAAATGCTACAGAGCTCCCACTCACTTTCTTGTAAATACAGGCTTCTCCAAAAGTCTGTACAAAACCAAATGCTTTGATCACACTATCAAAGCGTTTATTCCAACTCCGAGATGCTTGCACCAGTTCATAAATGGATCGCTGGAGCTTGCACACTTTGTTAGCTTCTTTTGGATCGACAAAACCTTCCGGCTTATCATATACAACTCTTCTTCCAGAAATCCATTCAGGAATGCAGTTTTGACATCCATCTGCCAAATTTCATAATCATAAAATGCGGCAATTGCTAACATGATTCGGACAGACTTAAGCATCGCTACAGGTGAGAAGGTCTCATCGTAGTCAATTCCTTGAACTTGTCGAAAACCTTTTGCGACAAGTCGAGCTTTGTAGATAGTAACATTACCGTCAGCGTCAGTCTTCTTCTTGAAGATCCATTTATTTTCAATTGCTTGCCGATCATTGGGCAAGTCAACCAAAGTCCACACTTTGTTCTCATACATGGATCCCATCTCAGATTTCATGGCTTCAAGCCATTTTGCAGAACCTGGGCTCACCATTGCTTCTTCATAGTTCGTAGGTTCATCAAGATCTAGTAGCATGACTTACAAAACAGGATTACCTTACCACTCTGGTGTGGATCTTATTCTGGTTGATCTACGAGGTTCAGTAGTAACTTGTTCTAAAGTTTTATGATCATCATCATTAGCTTCCTCACTAATTGGTGTAGGTGTCACAGAAACCGGTTTCTATGATGTACTACTTTCCAATAAGGGAGCAGGTATAGTTACCTCATCAAGTTCTACTTTCCTCCCACTCACTTCTTTCGAGAGAAACTCCTTCTCTAGAAAGGATCCATTCTTAGCAACAAATGTCTTGCCTTCGGATCTGTGATAGAAGGTGTACCCAACAGTCTCCTTCGGGTATCCTATGAAGACACATTTCTCCGATTTGGGTTCAGCTTATCAGGTTGAAGCTTTTTCACATAAGCATCGCAGCCCCAAACTTTCAGAAATGACAACTTTGGTTTCTTGCCAAACCATAGTTCATAAGGCGTCGTCTCAACGGATTTTGATGGTGCCCTATTTAGCGTGAATGCGGCCGTCTCTAAAGCATAACCCCAAAACAATAGCGGTAAATCTGTAAGAGACATCATAGATCGCACCATATCAAGTAAAGTACGATTACGACGTTCGGACACACCATTACGCTGTGGTGTTCCGGGTGGCGTGAGTTGCGAAACTATTCCGCATTGTTTCAAATGTAAACCAAACTCGTAACTCAAATATTCTCCTCCACGATCGGATCGTAGAAACTTTATTTTCTTGTTACGATGATTTTCAACTTCACTCTGAAATTCTTTGAACTTTTCAAATGTTTCAGACTTATGTTTCATTAAGTAGATATACCCATATCTACTTAAATCATCTGTGAAGGTGAGAAAATAACGATATCCGCCACGAGCTTCAACATTCATTGGACCACATACATCTGTATGTATGATTTCCAACAAATCTGTTGCTCTCTCCATAGTACCGAAGAACGGTGTTTTAGTCATCTTGCCCATGAGGCACGGTTCGCAAGTACCAAGTGATTCATAATCAAGTGGTTCCAAAAGTCCATCAGTATGGAGTTTCTTCATGCGCTTTACACCGATATGACCTAAACGGCAGTGCCACAAATAAGTTGCACTATTATTATCAACTCTGCTTCTTTTGGCTTCAACATTATGAATATGTGTATCACTACTATCGAGATTCATCAAAAATAGACCACTCTTCAAGGGTGCATGACCATAAAAGAAATTACTCATATAAATAGAACAACCATTATTCTCTGATTTAAATGAATAACCGTCTCGCATCAAACAAGATCCAGATATAATGTTCATGCTCAACACTGGCACCAAATAACAATTATTTAGGTCTAATACTAATCCCGATGGTAGATGTAGAGTTAGCGTGCCGACCGCGATCACATCGACTTTGGAACAATTTCCCACGCGCATCGTCACCTCGTCCTTCGCCAGTGTTTGCTTAATCCGTAGTCCCTGTTTCGAGTTGCAAATATTAGCAACAGAACCAGTATCAAATACCCAGGTGCTACTGCGAGCTCTAGTAAGGTACACATTAATAACATGTATATCACATATACCTTTGTTCACCTTGCCATCCTTCTTATTCGCCAAATACTTGGGGCAGTTCCGCTTCCAGTGACCAGTCTGCTTGAAGTAGAAGCACTCAGTTTCAGGCTTAGGTCCAGACTTGGGTTTCTTCTCCTGAGCAGCAACTTGCTTGCTGTTCTTCTTGAAGTTCCCCTTCTTATTCCCCTTGCCCTTTTTCTTGAAACTAGTGGTCTTGTTGACTATCAACACTTGATGCTCCTTCTTGATTTCTACCTCCGCAGCTTTTAGCATTGCGAAGAGCTCGGGAATTGTCTTATCCATCCCTTGCATATTATAGTTCATCACGAAGCTCTTGTAGATAGGTGGAAGTGATTGGAGAATTCTGTCAATGACGCAATCATCTGGAAGATTAACTCCCAGTTGAATCAAGTGATTATTATACCCAGACATTTTGAGTATATTCTCACTGACAGAACTGTTCTCCTCCATCTTGCAGCTATAGAACTTATTGGAGACTTCATATCTCTCAATTCGGGCATTTGCTTGAAATATTAGCTTCAACTCCTGGAACATCTCATATGCTCCATGACGTTCAAAACGTCGTTGAAGACCTGGTTCTAAGCCGTAAAGCATGGCACATTGAACTATCGAGTAGTCATCAGCTTTGCTCTGCCAGACGTTCTTAACGTCGTCAGTTGCATCAACAGCAGGCCTGGCACCCAGCGGTGCTTCCAAGACGTAATTCTTCTGTGCAGCAATGAGGATAATCCTCAAGTTACGGACCCAGTCCGTATAATTGCTACCATCATCTTTTAACTTTGCTTTCTCAAGGAATGCATTAAAATTCAACGGAACAACATCACGGGCCATCTATGTACAATTAAATATAAACAAGCAAGATACTATCAGGTACTAAGTTCATGATAAATTTAAGTTCAACTAATTACTTAATAACTCCCACTTAGAAAGACATCCCTCTAATCTTCTAAGTGATCACGTGATCCAAATCAACTAAACCATAACCGATCATCACGTGAAATGGAGTAGTTTTCAATGGTGAACATCACTATCTTGATCATATCTACTATATGATTCACGCTCGACCTTTCGGTCTCAGTGTTCCAAGGCCATATCTGCATATGCTAGGCTCGTCAAGTTTAACCTGAGTATTCTGCGTGTGCAAAACTGGCTTGCACCTGTTGTAGATGGACGTAGAGCTTATCACACCCGATCATCACGTGGTGTCTGGGAACGACGAACTTTGGCAACGGTGCATACTCAGGGAGAACACTTTTATATTGAAATTTAGTGAGAGATCATATTATAATGCTACCGTCAATCAAAGCAAGATAAGATGCATAAAAGATAAACATCACATGCAATCAATATAAGTGATATGATATGGCCATCATCATCTTGTACTTGTGATCTCCATCTCTGAAGTACCGTCATGATCACCATCATCACCGGCGTGACACCTTGATCTCCATCGTAGCATCGTTGTCGTCTCGCCAATCTTATGCTTCCACGACTATCGCTACCGCTTAGTGATGAAGTAAAGCATTACAGCGCGATTGCATTGCATACAATAAAGCGACAACCATATGGCTCCCGCTGGTTGCCGATAACTCGGTTATAAAACATGATCATCTCATACAATAAAATTTACCATCATGTCTTGACCATATCACATCACAACATGCCCTGCAAAAACAAGTTAGACATCCTCTACTTTGTTGTTGCAAGTTTTACGTGGCTGCTACGGGCTTAGCAAGAACCGTTCTTACCTACGCATCAAAACCACAACGATAGTTTGTCAAGTTGGTGCTGTTTTAACCTTCGGAAGGACCGGGCGGAGCCACACTCGGTTCAACTAAAGTTGGAGAAACTGACACCCGCCAGCCACCTGTGTGCAAAGCACGTCGGTAGAACCAAAGTATGCCATGTTGGTAAGCAGTATGACTTATATCGCCCACAACTCACTTGTGTTCTACTCGTGCATAACATCAACACATAAAACCTAGGCTCGGATGCCACTGTTGGGGAAAGTAGTAATTTCAAAAAATTTCCTACGCACACTGTCGGATTTCGGGTTCCGGCAGACCCTTAAGGTTCAAACTCTAGGGTGCGCGCGGAGATTACGCCTTCTACCTCTCCGTCTCGCAAGGATCTAAACTACTGAAAGAACTGCACAAGAGGCACAAGGTTTATACTGGTTCGGGCCACCATTGTGGTGTAATACCCTACTCCAGTGTGTGGTGGGTGGATTGCTTCTTGGGGCTGATGATGATGAACAATACAAGGAAGAACAGCCTCGCGAGGGTCTGCTCTTGGCTGGGGCGATGAACTGCTGGGAGGAGTTCAGCCACCTTTCTCTCTCTCTCTATGCTTCTAACCAACTAATTTCCCAACAACCGAACCCCCGTGTTCTATGGGTGGCTGGTCCTATTTATAGAGGCCCCGGTCCTCTTCCCAAATATTGAGCGGGAAGGGAGCCAACAATGGCGGGCTAATTTGAAGGGGGACAGCAAGTATCAGCTATCCTGACAAAAGCAGTCTTCGCCTGCGCAAAGCTCTGGTGATGACGCCGTCTTGGGCTCCACGGTGACCTCCGTCTCATAGTCCTCCTGGTCTTGGTCTCGTTGCACCGAAATGGCAACCTTTGCCTGATGCCTCGGTACTCCACGGCCGCGCTTGCTCCCTTTGCACCAAAGAGGAAAGGAGGACGCTGCACGGGCTGGCACCCGCCTGGCGCCTTGAGTCGTCATGGCTTGCGTCACGGGCACCTCGCGAGGTACCCCGCCTCGGTTTCTCCGCCTCCTCGCGAGCCAGCCTGACGAGGCCGCGCCTGAGGAAGCTCCGTGTCGTCCGCCCCGCGAGGCTTGGCCCCTCGCGAGGGTCTTGAGTCTCGTGTTGGTGAAGATGGGCCGTGCTGGGCCCCTTTTGAGCCACGCCGCAGGCCGCAAGCAGGCAAGTCTGGGGACCCCCGTTCCCAGAACACCGACAGTAGCCCCCGGGCCCAAGGCGCGCCCGGGCTTGGCCCTGCTGAGAGGCGAAAGGGCAAGGGCGAAGCGCCGCGGGCCCTAACAGCCTGCGGCCTTGGGCGCCGCGTGGCGGTTGATTGGACGTGGGCGGCACTGTTTCCCCACGCCTCCTTATTCTGCGCCCTGCTAGGCGGACTTGTAGTTGTACACAGCCGCTCCCCTTCCTGTTGGTCGGGCGTCCCCTGTTCTTCCTTCCTTCGAACGCCAGCCCCTGCTTCCAATCCAATCTCGAACCTTCCCCCTCCTTTCCATCGCCATGGCTCCGACGAAGAAGGAGAGAGGGCAGAAACCCATGCCCCCATCTTGTGTGCCACCATCGGTGGCCCCCGCCGTCGGCCGGTCGACCATACTCGATCGAGAGTGCCTGGGCAAGGTCAGCTTGGCTCTGGCCACCATCTTCAATGAGTGCGGGAGGACGACGGCCTGGCCCGCGCCCCACTTCTCCATCGACAGGATAGCTATTGAGGTCCCATGTTTTGACGACGCCCTGTGGGCGGGTCTGGTTCCCCCCTTTTCTGATTTCTTCAACGCCGTACTCTCCCACTATCAGATCCACATGATGCATCTAAGTCCTGAGTCCATCACCCTCCTTTCGGTCTTCGCCTTTGTTTGCGAAGCCATGGTGGGCATCCCTCCTTCGGTTGCCTTGCCGCGCCATTTCTTCTCGCTGCATATTGTCGACCCTACCCAATGCTGGGCGTGCGTGAGCTTCGCTGCTGAGCCTGAGACTGCGGCCTCTGGGATTGACTTCAAGCTTCCCCTGCCTGCGGTTGGGTTCCGCGAGCGGTGGCTGTACGTGGACATAGGGGTGCCCAGCCCCTGCTATCGGAGCCGACCTCGCCTGCTGTCCCCAATTCGGGTTGGGGCCAGGAGACGCTCGAGAGCCCCCGACTCGTCTTCGTCTGGCGCCGCTTCGCGCTCTTGAGGTCGCTTGGCGTGACAGCGTCCAAGGTGGTGAAGGAGTTTCTGTTATGCCGTGTTGCTCCCCTTCAGCGCCACTCTCGCCGGATGTGGGCCTTCCGTGGGCGCGAGGATAACATGAGGCTCCAAGAAGAGGACCTGGCTCCTGAGGTGCTGAAGTCGGCGCTCTTGACCTTGGCCGGGGACCCCAACCCCGACAGCGTCCGACAGGGAGGAGTCTTGCTGTATCTCTGCCAGAGCAGGGTCGACTTCGTGAAGCAGATGCCCGTCTTTGATGAGTGGGGGCTGCGCCCCGCCGGCCTTCAAGGACCTCGTGAAAATCCAGTGGTGGTGACTGCCCTTCCAATCGGCCAAGGCGACTCCCCCTCAAGTGGCAGAGCAGGGAGGCGGGAGGCGCCGAAGGCCGAGGGGGCTCCCGATGAGGTGACAGCACCGGGCGGTGCTCTCGAGGGGACAACTTCTGGGACCCGTGCCGCTGAGGCTGAGGGTGGCAAGCAGCCGCTCCCAGCACCCGGGGCTGAGGCCTCGGAGGCCCGAGCCGCGCCTTCTGGCGAGGTGTTGAGCGGCACGCGCCAGGCAGGCGCCCCTGACGCGGATCGCTCCGATGCTCCGTCTTCGCCGAAGGTTGATCCTTGCGCTCTTCTCTTGGGCCGCTTCCGCGTGGACTTTGAAGCCCTCCGGAGGAAAAGGGAGGCCCTGGGTGATGACTTCCCTTGTCGTGTGCTGAAGCGCAGGAAGTACTTCGCCACTGACGAGTAAGTCTTCTCCCTTTATGGCTCCTGATCCTCTTGTTGCTTTCACTGATCCTTGCTTCGCAGGCCCCTTCCGGCCGAGCTCGCGGAAGTAGCCGAGGTGCCGCCTCCCTTGGCCTCGCCCCCTCTACCGTCCTCAAGTGCTCCGAGCAGCTCTGCCCTTGTGGTGATGGCGAGTGAAGGGGTGGACCATCTCGAGGTGCACTGCGGCCCTTCATTCCCCCCGATTTTCCTTCGCGGGCCCCCTCGAGGCATAGCCAGCCTGTCGTGGGTTTCTTGTTTGGTCGTGGACTGCGACTGGTTGAGGCGCCCCCCGCGCCCTTCATCTGGAGACGGGCTAGCTCCAGGCTGGGCTTCTGGTGCGGCGCGCCCGGCCGTCACGAGGGTGGCAGCCCCCAGCCCCCAGCCCGGAGGGGGAACGATGATTCGTGGCCCCCGACGCGTGCTTGGGGCAGATGATGGTGTGGAAGACGTGCTCGAGCGCGCCCGGGAGCGCCGCGCTCGCCGCCAAGGGTTCCTTCGAAGGGCGACTGACGCGGTGAACCTGCTTGGGGAGGAGCTTGCTGATGAAGACGTGCTCCTGGAGGCCGAGGGCCTGCGCCTGGCTTCAGGGAGGCGTGAGCTGGAGGCCGCCATCGCCCTCGCGCGCCGTCAGCGTGATCTTGACGATGAAGAGGCGAAGGCGTCGCTTGAGGCCTCTCAGGTGGCCCGATCCCAGGCTGCCGAGGAGGCCCGGAGAGCTGACCGACGGCGAGGGGTGGCAGAGGAGCGGGCTCGGGAGCTCCTGGCCTGGTGCCACTCACTGGAGGAGCAAGTGGAGCTGCGCGAGTCGGCCCTTGCGTCGATGCGGGTGGCCTCCGGCGACCCAGCCGAGCTCCAGAAGCGTGAAGAGGCGTTGATACTGGAAGCTGCCGAACGCACCCGCGAGTACGAGCGGCTGGAGACAAGGGAACGCTTGGTGACACAGGCGGAGGACGATGTCGCCGCACGGGAAGCTCGTGTCCTGGGAGAGGTCAGACGTCGGGTGGCGATGGCGCGCCAAGACCTCGAGCGCGAGTTCGAGGGGAGGCTGGAGTTGATCCGGGTCGAAGATGAAGGGAGGACCGCAGCCTTGAGGGTCAAGCGGGAGGAGGCGACGCGGCTGGCCGACGCCTCCCGGGCCGCCCTTGAGGTAGCGCAAGGGGAGTTAGCCGCCTCCCAGGCTGAGATGCTCCGTCTTCGCCAGCGGGTGGAGGAAGCTGAGGGCGTCGCGCGCCAGAACGCGGATGAGATATGCCAGCGGCAGGTCCTGGAGCACGTGCACGGCCCCATGCTCGCCACGCTCCGGGAGAGAGCTAGCGCAGCCTTGGGCAACATCTGTGAGGCGGCAGTTGGCGAGCCGCACACAGCCAACTATGCTGGCAACCTACAGTTCTTCACCGCCGTGGTGACGCAGCTGGAGGCGCGGTCGGCCAGGGCCGACAGGTTGGTGGAAGAGAGGAGCCGCGCCCTGCTCGGGCGCGCCTTTTCCCGTGTCTTCAGTCATCTCCTTATCATGGATTCCCACTTCGATTTTGACGCCGTCATTGCCCCAGTTCCCCAGGCCGTCCGAGGCGATCTGGCGCACTGGATGGAAGACAACATGGACACCCTTGTCAGGGCCTTCGCTTCGGATGATGACGACGTGATCGTGGCTGCTGACGAGGGTGGTGCGGCGAATGGCCCTGACGCTGCTGGTGGCGACGCAGACAACGATGGCGAGTTCGGCGATGCCAGCGACGGCTCGGGAGGTGCTTCCGAGGATGCATTGGGGGATTGGTCCGACTGAGTGTGTATCGCCCCTGTCTTTTTTACCCTGCATGGATAGAACTCAGGTTTTTGACCTGATGGCTGTGAGAGCATTTTGGGAGGGGAAGCCCCTCATGTAAAACCTGTGTTCATCGTATTAGTAGTTGTCATATTGCATGAGCTCCCGCGCCTGGTGGTTGGCTGGTTTACCTTTGTTTCACGCAAGCCCCGAAGCAGCCTGTGGGAGGGCGTGACGTCTTGGGTGTTCTTTAGTTGAATCCGTAGGATATGAGAGTGTCGCCGGTGGGGAGCTTCACAGGCGTTGGCCTTTTCTCGGGCTCCGGGCCTTTTCCCAAATGCGACGGCTTCACAGGCACTCGCCTTGCTTCACAGGCTCGGGGCCTTTCCTGAACGCAATAGCTTCACAGGCACTCGCCTTGCTTCACAGGCTCTGGGCCTTTTCCTGAATGCAATAGCTTCACAGGCACCCGCCTTGCTTCACAGGCTCTGGGCCTTTTCCTGAATGCAATAGCTTCACAGGCACTCGCCTTGCTTCACAGGCTCTGGGCCTTTTCCTGAATGCAATAGCTTCACAGGCACTCGCCTTGCTTCACAGGCTCTGGGCCTTTTCAACTGGACAACCTCCGCAGGCGCCCGAAAATCCTCCCGAGAGGGAGCAACAACAGCAATTTGGGTTGCGCATGAGCCAGGCCTGACCCGACTCGCGAGGGGCTCGCGAGGGGAGGCAGCTGTGGCGAAGTGGTAACCAGAACGCGAGAAATGGCTCGAACGAGAATAAGCACCCCTTCCCCAAACACACGCAAATCTCAAATTCGAATCCAACTTAAATCCAGCGGGGGAAAAGATACAGCCAAAGGGAAAGGCAATGAAAGCAGACAAAAGGCCGCGTCCGGCACCTAATCTAGCCTTGGACGTCTTCTCACCAGCGCGGAGCTAAGTGTTGTCCACTGGGCGTGGGAGGGAGCCCCAGGGCCTGAGGCCGGCACCCCTGAGACTCCGGGGCGTGTACAGTCCCACTCATTATTACGTGAGAGTGTCACGGGGCGGCGAGCTTCACAGGCATCGGGCCTTCTTCACAGGTACTGGCCTTGCTTCATATCGCCAGACGAGGGCCCCGCCTTGCGCCACACTCTAGTGCCATCAGCAATGACCGGAACCCAGGACGCCGCCCGATGGGGTAGAGCGGTCACCAGCGGTTCCCCCGATGACCACGGGTCCTCCGCCAGGGGCAGGCCCTGAGGCACCTCCCCAGCAGAGGGCCTACCTCCTGAGAACACCTTGCTCCGAACACCGCGGTGGTGATGTCGGATCTCGGCCCCTCTCCTGCAGCCCCCTGCACCCTCCTCCCGAGGGGTAGGAGACTGTGGGAGCGGGGCAGCTGCTTGCTGCGGCGACCTGCACCTCCTGCGATCCATGGTTAGCGTATACCTGCTCCTGAAGAATTAGCGGTGCCTGATAATCGTTCCCTCCAGCATGACCAGTGGGACCGTCCCGGGGCTCCTGGAAAGGCTCGGCTTCTGGTGCCTCGTCCCCCCAGCTTGGGCCGAGGAGCGAGCCTTGTCCGTTCTCGTGGGGGTGTCTTTGGTCCATCATGAGGGGCACGTATTCCTCTGGCGCTGTCACCCCGAATGCCACGCCGTAATGCCCCGCATGCCACGCGGTCCCGCCTGTCACGCCCACTGCAGGGTGGGAGCGCGGCCGCCCACTGGGGCCGCGGGTCGCGTTGAGTCCTTCTTCTTCGCGGGCCGGGGGCGGGGCAGCGCCGCTGCCGGTCTGGTGCTGATAGCTTCGCTAGCGTCGGAGTAGCCTTGGAGCCCGCGGGCGCGCGCGGAGCCCCCGGGCGGGTCGCCCTGGGCTTGAGATGGGAGCTGGGTGGAGAAGGGGTGAGCCCCCGAGGCGGCGAAGCCCAGGAGCTCTGCCACTCGCTCCAGCAGCACATCGTGGCTGCCCTCCAGCAGTCTGCACCACAGCAGCTCTCGGGCCACCGTGAGCGCGGCCCTCGAGTTCGCCTGCTCCCGGCGGGTGTACGGTGTCGTGGTCGCGGCGTGATTGGAGGCCCTTGCTGCCGACCGTGCCTGCCGCGGTGTCTGAGTTGTCGATGTCTGTCCGCGTTGCCCGTGGCCCGCAGCGCCCTGCGGACCGCGAGCTGCCTGGGGCACAGGGTTGCCCGAGGCGAGCGGTTTCGCACGGGCGGGCCACGTGGCCCATGGGTCAGGGTTGCCCTCCTGGTCTCCGGGCATGGTGGTGACGACGCGACGGGGCACAGAGTGGTGGAAGACGAACTCCGGTGCACCCCTACCTGGCGCGCCAAATGTCGGATTTCGGGTTCCGGCAGACCCTTAAGGTTCGAACTTTGGGGTGCGTGCGGAGATTACGCCTTCTACCTCTCCGTCTTGCAAGGATCTAAACTACTGAAAGAACTGCACAAGAGGCACAAGGTTTATACTGGTTCGGGCCACCATTGTGGTGTAATACCCTACTCCAGTGTGTGGTGGGTGGATTGCCTCTTGGGGCTGATGATGATGAACAATACAAGGAAGAACAACCTCGCGAGGGTCTGCTCTTGGCTGGGGCGATGAACTGCTGGGAGGAGTTCAGCCACCTTTCTCTCTCTCTCTCTATGCTTCTAACCAACTAATTTCCAAACAACTGAACCCCCGTGTTCTGTGGGTGGCTAGTCCTATTTATAGAGGCCCTCGTCCTCTTCCCAAATATTGAGTGGGAAGGGAGCCAACAATGGCGGGCTAATTTGAAGGGGGACAGCAAGTATCAGCTATCCTGACAAAAGCAGTCTTCGCCTGCGCAAAGCTCTGGTGATGACGCCGTCTTGGGCTCCACGGTGACCTCCGTCTCATAGTCCTCCTGGTCTTAGTCTGGTTGCACCGAAATGGCAACCTTTGCCTGATGCCTCGGTACTCCGCGGCTGCGCTTGCTCCCTTTGCACCAAAGAGGAAAGGAGGACGCTGCGCGGGCTGGCACCCGCCTGGCGCCTTGAGTCGTCATGGCTTGCGTCACGGGCACCTCACGAGGTACCCCGCCTCGGTTTCTCCACCTCCTCGCGAGCCAGCCCGACGAGGCCGCGCCTGACGAAGCTCCGTGTCGTCCGCCCCGCGGGGCTTGGCCCCTCGCGAGGGTCTTGAGTCTCGTGTTGGTGAAGATGGGCCGTGCTGGGCCCCCTTTGAGCCACGCCGCAGGCAGGCAAGTCTGGGGACCCCTGTTCCCAGAATGCCAACACACACGCAAGATCATGGTGATGCACATCAACGAGAGGGGAGAGTGTTGTCTACGTACCCTCGTAGACCGGAAGCGGAAGCGTTATAACAACGCGGTTGACGTAGTCGTACGTCTTCACGGCCCGACCGATCAAGCACCGAAAGTACGGCACCTCCGAGTTTTTGCACACGTTCAGCTCGATGACGATCCCCGGACTCCGATCCAGCAAAGTGTCGGGGATGAGTTCCGTCAGCACGACGGCGTGGTGGCGATCTTGATGTTCTACCATTGCAGGGCTTCGCCTAAGCACCGCTACAATATTATCGAGGATTATGGTGGAGGGGGGCACCGCACACGGCTAAGAGATCAATGATCAATTGTGGTGTCTCTGGGTGCCCCCTGCCCCCGTATATAAAGGAGTGGAGGAGGGGGCCGGCCAAGGAGGGTGGCGCACCCAAGGGGGGAGTCCAACTCCCACCGGGAGTAGGATTCCCCTTTTTCCTATTAGGAGTAGGAGAGGGAAGGAAGAGGAAGGAGGGAGGAAGGAAAGGGGGGGCCGCCCCCCTCCCAATTGGGATTGGGCTTGGGGGGGCGCGCCCCCTCCCTTGCTCCTTTCCCCTCCTTTCCACTAAGGCCCAATAAGGCCCATATACCTCCCGGGGGGTTCTGATAACCTCCCGGTGATCTGGTATTGTCCCAATCTTACCCGGAACCTTTCCGGTGTCCAAATATAGTCGTCCAATATATCGATCTTTATGTCTCGACCATTTCAAGACTCCTCGTCAAGTCCGTGATCACATCCGAGACTCCGAACAACCTTCGGTACATCAAAATATATAAACTCATAATGAAACTGTCATCGTAACGTTAAGCGTGCGGACCCTACGGGTTCGAGAACAATATAGAAATGACCGAGACACGTCTCCGGTCAATAACCAATAGCGGAACCTGGATGCTCATATTGGCTCCTACATATTCTACGAAGATCTTTATTGGTCAGACCGCATAACAACAAACGTTGTTCCCTTTGTCATCGGTATGTTACTTGCCCGAGATTCGATTGTCGGTATCTCAATACCTAGTTCAATCTCGTTACCGACAAGTCTCTTTACTCGTTCCATAATACATCATCTTGCAACTAACTTATTAGTTGCATTGCTTGCAAGGCTTAAGTGATGTGTATTACCGAGAGGGCCCAGAGATACCTCTTCGACAATCGGAGCGACAAATCCTAATCTCGAAATACGCCAACCCAACATGTACCTTTGGAGGCACCTGTAGAGCACCTTTATAATCACCCAGTTACGTTGTGACGTTTGGTAGCACACAAAGTGTTCCTCCGGTAAACGGGAGTTGCATAATCTCATAGTCATATGAACATGTATAAGTCATGAAGAAAGCAATAGCAACATACTAAACGATCGGGTGCTAAGCTAATGGAATGGGTCATCTCAATCACATCATTCTCCTAATGATGTGATCCCGTTAATCAAATGAAAACTCATGTCTATGGTTAGGAAACATAACCATCTTCGATTAATGAGCTACTCAAGTAGAGGCATACTAGTGACACTTTGTTTGTCTATGTATTCACACAAGTATTACGTTTCGGGTTAATACAATTCTAGCATGAATAATAAACATTTATCTTGATATAAGGTAATAAATAATAACTTTATTATTGCCTCTAAGGCATATTTCCTTCAGTCTCTCACTTGCACTACAGTCAATAATCTAGATTACACAGTAACGATTCTAACACCCATGGAGCCTTGGTGCTGATCATGTTTTGCTCGTGGAAGAGGCTTAGTCAATGGGTCTGCTACATTCAGATCCGTATGTATCTTGCAAATCTCTATGTCTCCCACCTGGACTAGATCCCGGATGGAATTGAAGCGTCTCTTGATGTGCTTGGTTCTCCTGTGAAATCTGGATTCCTTTGCCAAGGCAATTGCACCAGTATTGTCACAAAAGATTTTCATTGGACCCGATGCACTAGGTATGACAACTAGATCGGATATGAACTCCTTCATCCAGACTCCTTCGTTTGCTGCTTCCGAAGCAGCTATGTACTCCGCTTCACATGTAGATCCCGCCATGATGCTTTGTTTAGAACTGCACCAACTGACAGCTCCACCGTTTAATGTAAATACATATCCGGTTTGCGATTTAGAATCGCCCGGATCAGTGTCAAAGCTTGCATCAACGTAACCATTTACGATGAGCTCTTTGTCACCTCCATATACGAGAAACATATCCTTAGTCCTTTTCAGGTATTTCAGGATGTTCTTGACCGCTATCCAGTGATCCACTCCTGGATTACTTTGGAACCTCCCTGCTAGACTTATAGCAAGGTACACATCAGGTCTGGTACACAACATTGCATACATGATAGAGCCTATGGCTGAAGCATAGGGAACACCTTTCATTTTCTCGCTATCTTCTGCAGTGGTCGGGCATTGAGTCTTACTCAACTTCACACCTTGTAACACAGGCAAGAATCCTTTCTTTGCTTGATCCATTTTGAACTTCTTCAAAACTTTGTCAAGGTATGTGCTTTGTGAAAGTCCAATTAAGCGTCTTGATCTATCTCTATAGATCTTAATGCCCAATATGTAAGCAGCTTCACCGAGGTTTTTCATTGAAAAACTCTTATTCAAGTATCCCTTTATGCTATCCAGAAATTATATATCATTTCCGATTAGCAATATGTCATCCACATATAATATCAGAAATGCTACAGAGATCCCACTCACTTTCTTGTAAATACATGCTTCTCCAAAATTCTGTACAAAACCAAATGCTTTGATCACACTATCAAAGCGTTTATTCCAACTCCGAGATGCTTGCACCAGTCCATAAATGGATCGCTGGAGCTTGCACACTTTGTTAGCTTCTTTTGGATCGACAAAACCTTCGGCTGCATCATATACAACTCTTCTTCCAGAAATCCATTCAGGAATGCAGTTTTGACATCCATTTGCCAAATTTCATAATCGTAAAATGCGGCAATTGCTAACATGATTCGGACAGACTTAAGCATCGCTACGGGTGAGAAGGTCTCATCGTAGTCAATTCTTGAACTTGTCGAAAACCTTTTGCGACAAGTGGAGCTTTGTAGATAGTAACATTACCGTCAGCGTCAGTCTTCTTCTTGAAGATCCATTTATTTTAAATTGCTTGCCGATCATTGGGCAAGTCAACCAAAGTCCACACTTTGTTGTCATACATGGATCCCATCTCAGATTTCATGGCTTCAAGCCATTTTGTAGAATCTGGGCTCACCATTGCTTCTTCATAGTTTGTAGGTTCATCATGATCTAGTAGCATGACTTCCAAAACAGGATTACCGTACCACTCTGGTGCGGATCTTATTCTGGTTGATCTACGATTGGTGTAGGTGTCACAGAAACCGGTTTCTGTGATGTACTGCTTTCCAATAAGGATTTTATTACCGTAATAGGATTAAAGTTTTATGATCATCATCATTAGCTTCCTCACTAATTGGTGTAGGTTTCATAGAAACCGGTTTCTATGATGTACTACTTTCGAATAAGGGAGCATGTACAGTTACCTCATTAAGTTCTACTTTCCTCCCACTCACTTCGTTCGAGAGAAACTCCTTCTCTAGAAAGGATCCATTCTTAGCAACAAATGTCTTGCCTTCGGATCTGTGATAGAAGGTGTACCCAACAGTCTCCTTCGGGTATCCTATGAAGACACATTTCTCCGATTTGGGTTCAAGCTTATCAGGTTGAAGCTTTTTCACATAAGCATCGCAGCCCCAAACTTTCAGAAACGACAACTTTGGTTTCTTGCCAAACCATAGTTCATAAGGCGTTGTCTCAACGGATTTTGATGGTTCCCTATTTAACGTGAATGCGGCCGTCTCTAAAGCATAACCCCAAAACAATAGCAGTAAATCTGTAAGAGACATCATAGATCGCACCATATCAAGTAAAGTACGATTACGACGTTCGGACACACCATTACGCTGTGGTGTTCAGGGTGGCGTGAGTTGCGAAACTATTCCGCATTGTTTCAAATGTAAACCAAACTCGTAACTCAAATATTCTCCTCCACGATCAGATCGTAGAAACTTTATTTTCTTGTTACGATGATTTTCAACTTCACTCTGAAATTCTCCTCCAGAGTCTTGCCATATAAGGGGCCATGGGCCTACTCGAGGATCATGAGCCGACTAGGATGGTACCCCCTAGTCCAGGACACTCTCAGTAGCCCTTGAACTGGTCTTCGACGCCGAGGATGACATTCTTGCACTTCAGCTTCGGAGTGTTGGCTCGATAGGCGAGTTCCTTCATAACATCTTTTTAGCTCGGCTTTAAAGTCTTCGGTCCGATAGATGGCTTTGCTCAGGGCCCGGTACCACCACACGTAGCATACGATCCCTGACCTTGATCTTTGCGCCTTCTTGGAAACCGAGTCGCTTTATGGCGAGACGGTGATGCATCAGACCCTTTTCCCTTTATTTATAAGCACATAATCCAGGATTTCGACAGAACGCATCTCGACCCCATCCTTGACAATCCTCGTGTGCTTTCTCCTTCTCTCCCAGGTCCAGCCATGAGAGTTCTAATGATGGCAAGCGAAGAGGGTTCCTCGAGGTGACCTTATGGTCCCATCAAGGGCGACTAGGGGAGCTGATCCATCCCACATCTCCAATTGGAGCATCTAGCCACCCCGGGCTATTTGCCAGATTCAGATCTGGCCTCCACTCGCCCAAGATTAACATCCATGAACGGGCAAGCACACGCCAAAGTCACCCATCCCCATGCGAGGGCGAACGAGTATGCTTTGTTCCCTCCTCCTCCGCGGCCTGGAATTTCCTATTGATCCCTTTGTTCGGGGTTTGCTTGAATTCTATGGGCTACAACTCCACCACCTCACCCCAACTCAATCTTACATATCGCTGGGTTTGCTGCCCTTTGCAAAATGCACCTCGGATGTGAGGCACACTTCAGGCCGTGGTGGAGGTATTTTTGCATAATGCCTTGTTCCCTCACCAGGAAGTTGTACGAAGTGGGTGATGTCTACTATGCAACTTTATTCTTGTAGACTCGTGTTGGGCCTTCAAGCGTAGAGTTTTGTAGAATAGTAGCAGTTTTCCCTGAAGTGGATGACCTAAGGTTTATCAATCCATGGGAGGCGCAGGATGAAGATGGTCTCTCTCAAAAAAGCCTGCAATCAAATACAAGAAATGTTTTGTGTCCCCAACACACCCAATACAATGGTAAATTGTATAGGTGCACTAGTTCGGTGAAGAGATGGTGATACAAGTGTAGTATGGATAGTAGATATAGGTTTTTGTAATCTAAAAATATAAAATAAGCAAGGTAGCAAGTGATAAAACAGAGAACAAATAGTATTGCAATGCTTGAAAACAAGGCCTAGGATTCATACTTTCACTACTACAATCTCTCAACAATTCTAACATAATTGAATCATATAATAATCCCTCAACATGCGATGAAGAGTCATTCCAAAGTTCTTATCTGGCGGAAAACATAAGACGAAATTGTTTGCAGGGTACGAAACCACCTCAAAGTTATCCTTTTCGATCAATCTATTGAGCTCTTGCTATAAGTGTCAAAAACAACCCTAGAGTTCGTACTAAAATAACACCATATGATACACATCGACCAACTCTAATGTCACCCAGATACTCCAATGTCATCACAAGTATCTGTGAGTTGATTATACGATATGCATCAAACAACTTCAGATTCATAGTATTCAATCCAGCACAAAGAACTTCAAAGAGTGCCCCAAGATTTCTACTGGAGAAACAAAGACGAAAACGTGCATCAACCCCTATGCATAGATTACCCCATTGTCACCTCGGGAATTCGAGAGTTGAGTGCCAAAACATACATCAATGAATCAATATGATAACCCATTGTCACCAAGGGTATTCATACACAAGACATGCATCAAGTGTTCTCAAATCCATAAAAGTATTCAATCCAATAATAGTGAAACCTCAAAGGTAAAAACTCAATTCATCACAACAACATAGAGAGAGAGAAACTCCATATGATCCAACTATATTAATAAAGATCACAGTACATCAAGATTGTGCCAAATCAAGAATAGGAGAGAGAGAGATCAAACACATAGCTACTGATACAAACCCTCAGCCCCGAGGGTGGATGATACGTCTCCAACATATCTATAATTTTTGATTGTTCCATGCTATTATATTATCTGTTTTGGATGTTTTATATGCATTAATATGCTATTTTATATTATTTTTGGGACTAACCTATTAACCTAGAGCCCAGTGCCAGTTTCTGTTTTTCCTTGTTTTTAGCTTCACGGAGAAGGAATGCCAAATGGAGTCCAAACGGAATAAAACCTTCGCGATGGTTTTTCTTGGACCAGAAGACACCAAGGAGACTTGGAGATCAAGTCAGAAGAGCCACGAGGCGGCCACATGGGTGCAGGCAGTGCCAAGGGGGGTAGGGCGCGCCCTACCTTGTGGGCCCCACGGTGACCCCCTGACCTAGTTATGCCTCCTATATATTCACATATATTCCTGAACCTCCAGAAGCATGCACAAAAACACTTCTCCACCGCCGCAACCTTCTGTTCCCATGAGATCCTATCTTGGGGCCTTTTCTGGCATCCTACTAGAGGGGGATTCGATCACAGAGGGCATCTACATCAACTTTATTGCCCTTTAGATGAAGCATGAGTAGTTTACCTCAGACCTACGGGTCCATAGCTAGTAGCTAGATGGCTTCTTCTCTCTCTTT
Source organism: Triticum urartu (assembly GCF_003073215.2). Lineage (NCBI taxonomy): Eukaryota > Viridiplantae > Streptophyta > Magnoliopsida > Poales > Poaceae > Triticum > Triticum urartu. The sequence goes on along the minus strand of NC_053022.1, from coordinate 360,060,298 downwards.
GATTCTCAATACCATGTTCTCCTCGATGTTCTCGGAGATCTATCCGATGTAATATTCTGCTGTGGTGTGTTTGTCAAGATCCGATGAATTGTGAATTTATGATCAGATTATCTATGAATATTATTTGAATCTCCTATGAATTCTTATATGTATGATTTGATATATTTGTAATTCCCTTCGGACTATCGGTTTGGTTTGGCCAACTAGATTGATTTTTCTTGCAATGGGAGAAGTGCTTAGCTTTGGGTTCAATCTTGCGGTGTCCTCACCCAGTGACAGTAGGGGTAGCGAGGCACGTATTGTATTGTTGCCATTGAGGATAAAAATATGGGGTTTACATCATATTGCTTGATTTTATTCCTCTACATCATGCCATCTTACGTAAAGTGTTACTCTGTTCTTCATGAACTTAATACTCGAGACGCAGGCAGGAGTCGGTCGATGTGTGGAGTGATAGTAGTAGATGCAGGCAGGAGTCGGTCTACTTGACACGGGCAGGATGCCTATATTACATAATCATTGCCTTGGATATCGTCATAACTTTGCGCTTTTCTATCAATTGCTTGACATTAATTTGTTCACCCCCCGTATTATTTGCCTTCAAGATAGAAGCCTCTAGTGAAACCTTTGGCCCCGAGGTCTATTTTCCATCGTATTAGTTTCTGATCTACTATTTTGCAATCTTTACTCTCAGATTTATACAACAAAAAACCCAAAAATATTTTATCTTTTGTTTAGTTTAATTTATCTATCTTTATCCGATCTCACCTTTGCAAGTGACCGTGAAGGGATTGACAACCCCTTTATCGCGTTGGGTGCAAGTGTTTGATTATTTGTGCACGTATTGGTGATTTGTGCGTTCTTCTCCTACTGCATTGATACCTTGGTTCTCAAACTGAGGGAAATACTTATCTCTACTTTGTTGCATCACCCTTTCATTTTCAAGGAAAAAAACCAACACAAGCTTAGGAAGTAGCAGGAAGGAATTCTGGCGCCGTTGTCGGGGACATCTACGCCAAGTCAAGCCCACCAAGTACCCATCATAAACTCTCATCTCTTGCATTACATTATTTGCCATTTGCCTCTCGTTTTCCTCTCTCCCACTTCTAAAATGATTTCCGAAAAGATTTGCCATTTTCTTCGCCTTCTCTTTCGCCCTTCTTTTCGTTTGCCCTTATGTCTTACCTGGTTTGTTCACTCGTTTTCTTGGTATAATTGTGTGTTTATCAAAAATCAGAAGCAAAGAGTTTATGGATCCTCATCCACTTGCTAATGTTTTTAAGAGATCCAATTATGATGAACCAATTGATAGTGAGTTGAATGCACTAGATTATCTTTATGAGGTTTTGCTTGAAATTCATGAATCTGAAAATTGTGATGAAGTGTTGAAAGAAGAAGTTTATGAAGTGGTTCACAATAGCTACTTGAATAAGAAGCATGATTGCAATGATATTACTATAAATTCTGTTAATGTCAATTGTGCTAATAATATGCAAAACCCTAAGCTTGGGGATGCTAGTTTTGCTATGTCCACTACTTGTTGTAATAATCATGATTGGGGTGATTCTTCTTACAATCTTGAAAATTTATTTAAGCCCCATGATGAATATGATATTGATAATAATGTTTGCAATAATACTGAAGGTAGGTTTGGAAGAGTGTCAACTTTAGATCCCACATATTTGGATAATTTTCAATCTTATGAAGATTTTGATAAAAGTGGGTTCGGAGAGGTCATGAATTTATTTTACGATAATCCCACTATTTCGAAAGAGTGTCAAATTTGCATGCATGTGGATCATGAAGAGAAAAATTTATGTGATAGATATATTGTTGAATTTGATTATGATCCTACATGTAATTATTATGAGACAGGAAAATATGGTTGTAAAAAATTTCATGTCACTAAATTACCTCTCGTTATGTTGGGTTTGCTATTGTTTCTTTCTCCTTCCTTGCATATGGTAGTTTTTGCTTGTCTTGATAATTTGTTCGCTTATAAAATCCCTATGCATAGGAAGCATGTTAGACTTAAACTTGTTTGTCACATGTTTTATGATGCTCTCTTTGTGTTTCAATTGCTATCTTTCATGTGAGCATCATTGAAATCTCAATGCCTAGCTAAAAGGCTTTAAAGAAAAGGGCTTGTTGGGAGACAAACCAATATTTTTTCCTTGCTGTTTTGCAATAAATAATTAGTCTAGCCTCTGGTTAGATGTGTTTTTGAGTTTTAATTAGTGTTTGTGCCAAGTAAGAGCATCTCCAGCCGCACCCCCGACAGCCCCCAGGCAATTTTTCCGTGCCGGCGCCCAAAAATCGGCCCAGTCACGCCCCCAGGAGTCTGTTTTTCGTCGGTTTGGGCCGAAATTGGCGCCGACAGACCCAAGCCGAACCCGGCGCGCTGGGGGGCGCCCGGGGGCGCTGGGGCATGTGTTTTTGGCGTGAAAGAACGGCGGGCCCGCCAAGTCAGCGACCCCCTGAGCCTTGCCGTCCTCATCGCCTCGGTTTCCCCTGGGGAATCAATGCGAAGGCTGCCGCCGGTCAGCCTTGCATTGATTCCTCGTGGGCGGCGCGGCGACGCCCCCTCTCCCGCCCCACGTACATACGGCTCCCACCCCCGGCCGCTATAAAGCAACGCCTCCCCCTCGCCTGTGACCACACACCGCCCACAGCCGCCGAGCTCTGCCTCTCTCTCCCCGTGCGCAGCCGCCGCCGACGTTCCTCCCCTCTCTCCCCGTGCCCAGCCGCGACCAAGGGTGAGCGTTTCCCCGGAGATGGCGCGGCAGCCAATGGCTTCGGCCGCCGCATGTTGCACGAGTGGGAAGCCCATTTGCTGTTCCAGGCGAACATCCTGGCGCCTCCCGACATGCGCGCACCGGGCGGTGGAAGCTCAGCACCGGTGGCGTCGCCATCCTCGCACTGCTCGACATCAACGTGTGCCCCGACTACTTCACCAACGAGGTTGACCGCATGTGGGCGTTGCTGACGGAGGAGCAGCGGGCCCTCTCACAGTACGCCACCAGCAACCACAAGGCGTGGGCGGCGTACTTCCAGCACCGGTAGGCGCAGCGGCTCGCCTCCACCAATGGTGCACCGGTGGTGCGGGGCACCAAGAACGAGGGGCGCCGCCTGTGGTGAAGCGCCCCGGGCCGCACGCTCCATGCTGTTCTCCGACACCTCGAGGGTGGCAATGACCTGCCGTTCACATACCCTACCGCCCCGGTCCGAAGCGGCAGCCAATGGATGCCGAGGAGGACGGCGTCCTCTTCTTACTCCTCCTCCGGCTCCTCCTCACACTCCTCCGGGTCGCCGGCACTGTCCAGCGTCAAGGCCGAGCCCGTGGAGACATCGCTCAGCTGGTGCACCCGCAGCGCCGGCATCGTCATCAATGAAGGCGGGAGCGCCTCCTCCTCGGCTCCTTCCCGCTTTGTCAAGCCAAAGATGGAGTCGGCCGCCGTGAAGACGGAGCCCGGGCTCGCCTCCGTGAAGACAGAGCCCCTCGCCGCCGTGATGACGGAGCCCGGGCTCTCCGACGAGGCGGCCTTGAAGTGGGCGCGCGAAGACTGGGCGCGGACGGAGCTGGAGCGCCAGTGCCACGCCTTTGAGCAGTTCGTTGCTCAGCGCTGAGACCGCAACGAGGGAGTCATCATCATCCTCGACGACGACAGCGACAAGGATGCACCGCCACCAGTCGCCAGTGCGACCTCAGGCAGGGGTCTAGCAAGGGAGGCCGCGTGAAGGAGGAGAAGGACGACGATGACAATGGCGATGGCGGCGACTTCGCCACGCTCAGAGTGTTCTTCGGCCCATAGTTGTGGCCTTTGTTTTTTTAAGTATTTTCAGTTTCCTATGTAAAAAACTATTTAAGTCACCTAAGTAATGTCATATTCGCTGAATTTTAGCCGAAGCTTTGTCCAGTTTGCTGAATTTTAGTCAAATTCCTTTTCAAAAAGTATTAAAAATGCCTTCTGGGGGCGACCCTGGGGCCGGCGACTGGAAACCTGAAAGCCCCCAGGACGAATTTAGCGCCGGCTCACCCCTAGGCAGCGATTTTATGAGCCTCCTGGGGGGCCAATGACTGGAGATGCTCTAAGACCTTTCGGATAGTTTACGGTGATAGTTGATTTGATCTTGCTAAAAAACATAAACTTTTGTTCTCAGGAAAACAATTGTCATTTTTAACAGAAGCGTGATAAAATACTGATTCTTTTTGCAGAAGAAAGATAAAAATTGCCTATGTTATCGTAATTTTTCATAATTTTTGGAGTTATATATTACTACAAACTGTTCTGTTTTTCACAGATTTTGTTTTCTTTGTGTTGTTTGCTTATTTTGATGAATCTATGGGTAGTATCGAGGGGTATGAACCATGGAAAAGTTGGAATACAGTAGATAGTACACCAATACAAATAAAGAATTAGTTCACAACAGTACCATAAGTGGTGATTTCTTATACTAACGGATCTCATGAGATTTTTTGTTGGTTTTTTTGTTGTGAAGTCTTCATGTTTTGGGTAAGGATTTGATGGACTATGGAATAAGGAGTGTGATGTAGGGTAGAACCCTAATCGGCCGTTCTTTCACGAAAGGAGCGGATCCCGCGAAGAACACGAAGAACATGAGGGGAAAGAGAGGGAAAACACAAGGGAAACACAAGAGTAACACAAGAGAATCACTAAACCAACACAAGAAAGTCACACATGTGCTAGATCCTCGGATACATAGAGTTCACATGGTACGCGATCAACTAAGGACGATACAAGGGTAATGGTCTTCTTTGTGAGGAGGTCTTGATGTTCTTCTCCACAAGGAGGTCTTGAATCCAGAGGGATCTTCTCCGAAGAGGCCGCGGTATCTCACGAGGAGTAGATCCGATGTGGATGAGCATAGCTCTATCTCTCAAAATGAGCTAAACCAATGCTAACCCTAGAAAGTTGGACGAGGTGGAGTATATATAGTCTTAGTGCAAAAGAGGGGGGCGAAGGGGTACATGGTCTGTGGCCCAACATGAATCAGCGCACAGGCGTCAGACTTCCGAGAGTCAACAGTCATCCAGAGGCTCGTGAGGGTCCGGACGTCCGTTGCCTGTCGGACGTCCGTAGATTCGTCTCGGGTAGTCTTCGGTCGAACGTCCGGTGGGGGTCGGACGTCCGGGCATCGGTCATCCGTGGTGCATCGGACGTCCGCCTGTTTTGGCTCGGGTGTGGAGTTGTTGGTCGCCTGGAGGAGGCCGGACGCCCGGGGCCTGGAGGTCGTCGAACGTCCGGGGTTCGTCGGTCGTCCGGAGCCTGGAGATTTTGAGCAGCTCTTCTTCTTCGTCTCCGTCTTCACATCCATCTTCCTCTTCTTCTTCTCCTTGCTCCTTAGCTTCTCCATGATATTTGAGTATGCACAAAGTGTCCGTATGAGGTAGTAGCGATGTCTCATGTGCATCAAAGTGGAAATGTGAGAGGAGAGATGTCACCTCGGTTTCAAGAGCTCTTGCACGTGCTCGTGTCATGGGCCCAAGAGGTGTCGTAGGAGATGTAGTTGGGTCCATGGGGATGGCCTTGGGATGCTCTGCATCATCTCCCCTCCCTTGGGGAAGATCCGTCCTCAGATCAAATTCTTCATCACCATGGAAGGGAGAGAGATCTTTGACGTTGAAGATGTCTCTCACGTTGTACTTGTTGCGTGGGAGGTCTATCTTGTAAGCGTTGTCGTTGTATCGTGCGAGCACCTTGAAGGGTCCATCCGCTCGTGGTTGAAGCTTGGACTTGCGTTCTTGTGGAAAGCGATCCTTTCGAAGGTGTAGCCACACGAGATCACTAATGTTTAAGACAATAGGTTGCTTGTTGAAGTTGAGCTTGGTCGCAAGGCGTTGAACTTGGCGCTCGATGGTGTTTCTTGTATCTTCATGCACCTTCTTGAGATGTGTCACGCGTGCACTTGTGTCCAAATTGATGCGCTCTTGGAGTGGTAGAGGGAGAATGTCCAAAGGGGACAAAGGGTTGAACCCGTAGACGACCTCGAAGGGGGACTTGCCGGTTGTTGACTGTAGGCGAACTCGGTGATAGGTAGGCACTCCTCCCACTCCTTGACGTTCTTCTTGATGAGTACTCGAAGTAGAGCGGAGAGTGCGCGGTTGGTAACTTCCGTTTGGCCATCGGTTTGTGGATGATACGCCGTGGAGAAAAGTAGCTTGATTCCGAGCTTGGCGCATAGGGTCTTCCAAAAGTAGCTAAGGAACTTGACGTCGTGGTCCGAGACGATCGTCTTTGGCACTCCGTGTAGACGCAATATTTCCCTACAAAAGAGAGTAGCAACATGTGAATCATCGTCTATCTTGTTGCAAGGAATGAAATGTGCCATCTTGGAGAAACGTTCTACAATGACAAATACCGAGTCCTTCCCATTTCGAGTCCTAGGCAAACCAAGTACAAAGTCCATGCTAATGTCTTCCCATGGTTGATATGGAATTGGTAGAGGCATATAAAGGCCATGGTATTGAGTTTTGGACTTAGCTTTGCGACATGTAGAGCATCGGTTGGTGAAGCGGTTGATGCCGCGAAACATCTTGGGCCAAAAGTAGTTCTTCGAGAGCGTGGCGAACGTCTTGTCTCGTCCAAAATGTCCCATCAAGCCTCCTCCATGAGATTCCTGCAAAAGCAACAAACGAAGAGAAGACTCGGGATGCAAAATTTGTTAGCTCTCATAAGATATCCATCTTTGATGTAATAGCGTTCCCAAGAGGTGTGTGACAAACACTTGGCATAAGGAGTAGCAAAAGTAGGATCATGCTCATACAAGTATTTGATATGCTCAAATCCAATGACATCCAATTCAAGTTGAGTAACAAGCATGCATAGGCGAAAAGGGCATCCGCCACAATACTTTCTCAATAAATTCACTCCATTTAGCATGACGCTTGTTCAACTTGGTTTGGCCCTTAAGATACTTGAGAGTTTCATGATCGGTATGAATGATAAACTCATGAGGGCGAAGATAGTGTTCCCATTCATAAAAAACGCAGACTAAAGCATATAACTCTTTGTCATAGATGGGGTAATTGAGTTGCACACCGGAGAGTTTCTCACTAAAGTAAGCTATGGGGCGCTTCTCTTGCGTTAACACACCTCCTATGCCATTACCACTAGCATCACAATGAATCTCAAAGGGTTTGTCAAAGTTGGGTAATGCAAGCACGGGATCATGAGTAAGCAAATTCTTAAGCTCATTGAACGCGGTATCTTGGGATGGTCCCTAAACAAAAGGCGCATTCTTCTTGCTCAAAGCATGCAAAGGCAAAGCAGTGGTTCTAAAATCTTTCACAAAGCGATGATAGAAACCCGCAAGGCCAATAAAGCTATGCACTTGATGCAAATTGGTTGGTTGTGGCCAAGTCTTAATAGCATTGATCTTGGAATCTTCAACATGAACACCCTTAGAAGAAACAACAAAACCCAAGAAAACGAGCTTATCAACGCCAAAAAGGTATTTCTCCATATTAGCATAGAGGTGCTCTTTTCGAAGAGTTTACAACACGGTTCGAACATTGGTGACATGATCTCTAAGAGATTTGCTATAAACAAGGATATCATCAAAGTAGACCACAACAAATACACCAATGTAAGGGCGAAAGACATGATTCATAAGATGCATAAAAGTACCCGGTGCTTCCGAGAGACCCATAGGCATGACTAACCACTCATAGAAGCCAAACTTGGTTTTGAAAGTGGTTTTCCATTCATCACCCTCTTGTATGCGGATTTGATAGTAACCACTCTTAAGATCAATTTTTGAAAAGATAGTGGCACCACTAAGTTCATCAAGCATATCATCAAGGCGTGGAATGGGATACCTATAACGAACAGTAATAGCATTGATAGGTCTACAATTGGAGCACATGCGAAAGCTACCATCTCGTTTTGGCACAAGAATGACCGGGACGACACAAGGGCTCAAACTTGCACGCACATGTCCATGGTCTATGAGATGCTTTACTTGCCTTTGTATTTCTTTGGTTTCTTCGGGGTTGACGCGGTAGGGAGCTTTGTTCCAAAGCGGTGCTCCGGGGATGAGGTCGATGCGGTGCTCAATTCCTCATAGTGGAGGTAGTCCCGGAGGTAGCTCGTCGGGGAAAACATCGTGAAATTCCTACAAAAGAGAAGACAACACTAGAGGAAGAGTGTGAGAAGTGTTAGTTTGTGGTGCATTGTCCTTGCACACAAGGACGTAGTGTAGGACACTAGATGGGTTCTCACACACTCGTCGTTTCTCACTTTTGGTGGCAAATAGGACTAAGTTCTTCTTTTCGCTCATCATGGAGGTTTTCGATTTGGGCTTGTGGCGCTCACTCTCTTTTTGGTGGCTCGCTCTCTCACTAGGATCTCCATGATGGGTGGCTTGCTTGTCAGTGTTCACTTGGCTTGGCGACATTGGACGAAGGACGTACTCCTTGCCCTTCATATTGAAGATGTAGTGGTTCGTTCGGCTGTTGTGGATGACTCCTCTATCAAATTTCCATGGGCACCCAAGGAGAAGATGGAAAACGGTCATTGGAATGACGTCGCACTCCAAGGTGTCTTCCTAGGCGCCAATTTTGAAGGAGACTTGTACTCGATGCTCGACTTGGATAGTGCCAGAGTTGCTAAGCCATTGCACTTTGTATGGATAAGGGTGCTTCATCTTGGGCAATTGGAGCTTGGAGCAAAGTTCTTCACTTGCGAGATTATCACACCTCCCTCTATCGATGATGACCTTGATGGATCTTCCATTGATGCCGGCCTTGGTGTGGAATATGTGGCATCTTTGGTCTTCTTCTTGGTGATGTTGGAGAGTCAAGACTTTGGAGACGACAAGAGCGAGACTTGAGTCTTCATCGCAAAATACTTGTTCCTCTTCATCGTTCACTTGCCGGTGCATAGCGACTTGCTCAAGAGCGTCCATTTCTCCTTCACTCATCGAATCGTAGGTGCCGTCATCGTTGAGGATCATGGCCCGCTTGTTGGTGCACTCATAGGACTTGTGGCCTCGGCCTCCGCATGTGAAGCATTTGAAGGAACTTATCTTGACGGTCTCATCGGTTGGAGTGGGAGGGTGACTTGGAGTTGACGAAGCTTTCTTGGAACTCAACTTGTCGATGTTTCTTGTAGAAGGCTTGATAGATGGTGTTGGAGTCGTTGAAATTTGGTTGTTGGAGAAGCCATAGGACTTGGATGAGAACTTGGCATACTTGAAATCTTCTTGCACTTGACGTTCTGCCTTGGTAGCTTGATGCACTAACTCGATGAGGTTCGAGTATGGTTGGAAGTCGACGATCTTCTTGATAGGATGGTTGAGTCCATTCAAGAAACTTGCCATTGTTTGCTCATCATCTTCCGTGACATTGGCTCTAATCATGGCAATCTCCATCTCCTTGTAGTACCCTTCAACGCTCTTGGTTCCTTGCTTGAGTAGTTGGAGTTTCTTGAAGAGGTCGCGGTTGTAGTAGGTAGGCACAAAGCGTGCTCTCATGATATCCTTCATTTGCGCCCACGTAGTGATGGGTGGTTCACCTCTTGCCTCTCGGCGCTCGATAACTTGTTCCCACCAAATGAGGACATAGTCTTGGAACTCAAGGGATGCCATCGCGATCTTCTTATCTTCGTCGTAGTTGTGCAAACGGAAGATCTTGTCAACTTTCAATGCCCATGAAAGGTACTCTTCAGGATTGTTGCTTCCGTGGAACTTGGGAATGGTGAACTTGAGCTTGCCATAGCGTTTCTCTTCATTGTGTTGGGGTCGGGGATGATGACGCCCATGTTGTAGATGATTGTCAAGCTCGTGTCACTCTTGGTGAGGGGGATTGTCAACCTCATGATGGACTTGTCGTGGAGGATGTCCATTCTCTTCATGCACTTGATGTTCTTGGCGAGCTTGTGGAGGAGCTTGTCGAGCTCGAGGAGGAACTTGAGGGATGTGACAGTGCACGCGAGCTTGATTTCGTCGTTCATGAAGTTCTTCGCAAAATGCTTCTTCTTGTTCATGAGCTTGTCGGCCTCGGTTGGCTTCGGCTCGACTTGAATCTTGGAGGGCTTGTTGCGCCTCAAGTGCTTGAGCTTCACGGAGTTGTTGTTCTTGGCGTTGTGCTTTAGCATCTTGTGCTACTTGGTGTAGACGCGCTCGCTCTTCCTCTTCATGTTGGCGTTGTCGTTGCCGTTCTCGTGCTAACGCAAAGGCCTCTTGAGTTTGACTTTGTTGGTGCTCTTGAGAGTCGGTATCGCGTAGAGGATTGAGTCTTGTTTGATGATCGTTGCGCGCGGCACGGCGTAGAGTGTTCGATGTCGGTGTACTTGAGCCGGAGAGGGTGAATTCGGAGTGTCGACTTGAGCGAGTCCTTCTTGATGAAGACAAAGTGGAAGAAGAGCGATTGAGCAACAAAGCGTGAATCTCGTCCATCCTTGCGTCATTCTCTTTCTTATGATCGTTGAGTTTGTGGTCTAAGTAGTCCCTTGTACGTTGCTCGGAGAGTCGCAAGTCGGCAGCGAGGTTGTCAATGCGTTCACTCATGGCTTGTTGCTCTTGATGCAAAGCATGTTGTGCACCAAAGAGGTGACTCTTGGTGACATAGGAGTTCATGTCATCGCCATGCTCAATGAAGAGTGGGTTGGTATAAGTACTTGGCCTATCCATCATTCCAAGACAAATGTGAGTGGTAGAAAGAGAAGAACGAATACCAAATGTACCTTGACCAAAGTTGAAAGTGGATCGATGATCACTCCAATGTAGGACAAGGAAATAGCACAACTGGTACTAGCTCTTGTCGGTTTCTCACACCTACACAAGTAAAATCTTATGGTGGAGCTTGGTTAGGATGGTGGCACAAAATTTGATGCAATTGTAAGTGAGTTTCAATAATGTTGGAAAAGATTCGCAAGATGCAATGTAACAAGTGGACCAAGCATATAAGGTACACGAAAACACACACACACAAAGATAAGTGGGGTCAGGCAACCAAGGGTGAGCCAAAATGTGGAATCCACAAAAATGCTCTTGTCGCACAACACTAGAGAGACACTAGCACGATTGCACAATAGGCGGATACAAAGAACTTGTGCACAACCTATGTAGCAAAAATGCAACGACTTTTATCCCAAGTATGCTCTATGCAAGGTGTTTCGATGATATGATCCAAGATGATCTAGTATGACAATCTTAATGTTGTATGATGCTATGCTTCTTGCTTAAAAGCTCTTTTCTTATCTTTCCTCTTTGCTTAAAAGCTTGGTTGGCTCTTTGATGTTTGAGCTCTTTTCTCATGCAATGCTTGACGAACCAAGATAGCAATTGTGTATGCGATGACAACTTTGTGACACAAGAGATGATACCAATATATGCAACAATGATGTATGTATTCTATGGGAAGTATGATCACTAATGTGCACAAGTCTCATTGCCGGCAATACTCAATGGCTAGTCTCGATGGGTAAGCAACGCAAAGGAGTAAGGTTATGATGGCTATCAATGTAATGGCAAGAGTGATATGTCCAATACCAAGACGAGGTTACCGGTCTTGCTTCCGGTATGGTGTCAAAATGGTGGACCGAATACCAAGATGTAGTCGAGGTGGTCGTTGTTGATGATGTGTCCGTGGCGAAGATGAGCGGCGGTGATGTTGATGTCGAACCGTACCTAGATAGCCAAAACACAAAAGGATACGGAACCGCAACTCAAATTCTCAAAGCTCGAAGTGGCAACACGTGTCAGAGAGCGAAACGGTCCAAATGGTGGTGGTATGCGGAAGTGGTGATGGTATATTGGTGGTAGGAGTGCGTATGCGGAAATGTGGGGCGGTGGTGGTGACTACACTGAAAAAATTCAATTTAGTCAGGGTTCGTCGGATGTCTGGGCTGGGCCGGTCTTCCGGTCGTCCGACGTCCGGGCTGGGTCGGACGTCCGGTGCCTGGGAGAAATTCGGGCATGGGATGAACTTCACGTGTTCGTGATGGGGATGGCGAAAATGGTCAAATCCGGAGGATTTTGTGGATGGAAATGGTGGGGAAAGGGGGGAAAAGCTAGATCCACTCAAAACAAAGCAAATCCACGGATCCAAACCAACAAAATCTCAACACACTAACAAATCACAAAACAAATTGGGGCTATTTTTGTGGGGAATTTTTGAATTACGATGAAAAACAACAAAACAAGCCTAGAAACACAACGGGGAGGCTCCGGAATCGTGATCAATGTGGCTCATGATACCAAGATGATGTAGGGTAGAACCCTAATCGGTCGATCTTTCACGAAAGGAGCGGATCCCATGAAGAACACGAGGGGAAAGAGAGGGATAACACAAGGGAAACACAAGAGAAACACAAGAGAATCACTAAACCAACATAAGAAAGTCACACATGTGCTAGATCCTCGGATACATAGAGTTCACACGATACACGATCAACTAAGGACGATACAAGGGTAACGGCCTTCTTCGTGAGGAGGTCTTGATGTTCTTCTCCGCAAGGAGGTCTTGAATCCAAAGGATCTTCTCCGAAGAGGCCGCGGTCTCTCACGAGGAGTAGATCCGATGTGGATGAGCGTAGCTCTATCTCTCAAAATGAGCTAAACCAACGCTAACCCTAGAAAGATGGACGAGGTGGAGTATATATAGTCTTAGTGCAAAAGAGGGGGCGAAGGGGTACATGGGCTGCGGCCCAACATGAATCAGCGCACAGGCGTCGGACGTCCGGGAGTCACCGGTCGTCCGGAGGCTCGCGAGGGTCCGGACGTCCGGTGCCTGTCGGACGTCCGTAGATTCGTCTCAGGTAGTCTTCGGTCGGACGTCCGGTCGGGGTCGGACGTCCGGGCGTCGGTCGTCTGTGGGGCATCGGACGTCCGTCTGTTTTGGCTCGGGTGTGGAGTTGTCGATCGCCTGGAGGAGGCCGGACGTCTGGGGCCCGGAGGTCGTCGGACGTCCGGGGTTGTTGGTCATCCGGAGCCTGGAGATTTTGAGCAGCTCTTCTTCTTCGTCTCCGTCTTCACGTCCATCTTCCTCTTCTTCTTCTCCTTGCTCCGTAGCTTCTCCATGATACATGAGTATGCACAAAGTGTCCGCATGAGGTAGTAGCCATGTCTCATGTGCATCAAAGTGGAAAAGTGAGTGGAGAGATGTTACCTCGGTGTCAAGAGCTCTTACACGTGCTCGTGTCATGGGTCCAAGAGGTGTCGTAGGAGATGTAGTTGGGTCCATGGGGATGGCCTTGGGATGTTCCACATCAAAGTGGGAAGAGCCAAAGCTTGGGGATGCCCAAGGCACCCCAAGGTAATATTCAAGGACAACCAAGAGCCTAAGCTTGGGGATGCCCCGGAAGGCATCCCCTCTTTCGTCTTAGTCTATCGGTAACTTTACTTGAGGCTATATTTTTATTCACCACATGATATGTGTTTTGCTTGAAGCGTCTTGTATGATATGAGTCTTTTCTTTTTAGTTTGCCACAATCATCCTTGCTGTACACACCTTTTGAGAGGGACACACATGAATCGTGATTTATTAGAATACTCTATGTGCTTCACTTATATCTTTTGAGCTAGGCAATTTTGCTCTAGTGCTTCACTTATACCTTTTTAGAGCACGGTGGTGGTTTTATTTTATAGAAATTGTTGAATTCTCATGCTTCACTTATATTATTTTGAGAGTCTATTTAAACAACATGGTAATTTGCTTTGGTTATGAATTTAGTCCTAATATGGTAGGCATCCAAGAGGGATATAATAAAAACTTTCATATAAGGTGCATTGAATACTATGAGCGGTTTGATTCCTGATGATTGTTTTGAGACATAAAGATGGTGATATTAGAGTCATGTTAGTGAGTAATTGTGGATTGTAGAAATACTTGTGTTAAAGTTTGTGATTCCTGTAGCATGCACGTATGGTGAACCGTTATGTGATGAAGTCGGAGCATGGTTTATTTATTGATTGTCTTCCTTATGAGTGGCGGTCAGGACGAGCGATGGTCTTTTCCTACCAATCTACCCCCTAGGAGTATGCGTGTAGTACATTGTTTTGATAACTAATAATATTTTTGCAATAAGTATGTGAGTTCTTTATGACTAATGCTGAGTCCATGGATTATATGCACTCTCACCCTTCCACCATTGCTAGCCTCTCTAGTCCCGTGCAACTTTCGCCGGTACCTTAAACCCACCATATACTTCCTCAAAACAGCCACCATACCTACCTATTATGACATTTCCATAGCCATTCCGAGATATATTGCCATGCAACTTTCCACCGTTTCGTTTATTATGACACGCTTCATCATTGTCATATTGCTTTGCACGATCATGTAGTTGACATCGTATTTGTGGAAAAGACACCTTTCATAATTTTTTATACATGTCACTCTTGAGTCATTGCACATCTCAGTATACCACCGGAGGCATTCATATAGAGTCATATTTTGTTCTAGTATCGAGTTGTAACTAAATATCATTATTAGAGCATTGTCCCATGTGAGGAAAGGATGATGGAAGCTATGATTCCCCCACAAGTCGGGATGAGCCTCCGAACTTTGCAAAAAAATAAAAGGGGCCAAAGAAGCCCACACAAAAATGAGAGAAAAGAGAGAAGGGGTAATGTTACTATCCTTTTTCCACACTTGTGCTTCAGAGTAGCACCATGATCTTCATGATAGAGAGTCTCCTATGTTGTCACTTTCATATACTAGTGGGAATTTTTCATTATAGAACTTGGCTTGTATATTCCAATGATGGGCTTCCTCAAATTGCCCTAGGTCTTCGTGAGCAAGCGAGTTGGATGCACACCCACATATTTTATTTTTGAGCTTTCATACACTTATAGCTCTAGTGCATCCGTCACATGACAATCCCTACTCACTCACATTGATATCTATTAATGGGCATCTCCATAGACCATTGATACTCCTAGTTGATGTGAGACTATCTCCTTCTTTTTGTCTTCTCCACAACCACCATATTCTATTCCGCCTATAGTGCTATGTCCATGGCTCACACTCATGTGTTGCATGAAAGTTGAGAAGGTTTGAGAACATCAAAAGTATGAAACAATTTCTTGGCTTGTCATCGGGGTTGTGCATGATTTGAATATTTTGTGTGATGAAGATGGAGCATAGCTAGACTATATGATTTTGTAGGGATAACTTTCTTTGGCCATGTTATTTTGAGAAGACATAATAACATTGTTAGTATGTGATACGTCCATTTTGCATCATGTTTTCTTACTGTTATTTATAATATTTGTATCCATAATAATGCTTTTTGGAGTAATTCTAATGCCTTTTCTCTCATAATTTGCAAGGTACACACCAACAGGGAGAATTCTGGCAGCTGGAAATCTGGACCTGGAAAAGCTACGTCAGGCTACCTATTTTGCACAACTCCAAACAAGATGAAACTTCACGGAGATTTTTTTAGATTATTTAAGAATTATTGGAGCAAATAACTACCAGAGTGGGCCCATCAGGTGGGCACAACGCACCTGGGCGCGCTAGGGAGCCCAAGCGCGCCCTGGTGGGTTGTGCCCTCCTCAGCCCACCGCCGGTGCCCATCTTTTCGTATATAAGTCATTTTGACCTAGCAAAAGTAAGGAGAGGACTTTCGGTATGGAGCGCCGCCGTCTCGAGGCGGAACTTGGGCAGGAGCACTTTTGCCCTCTGGCGGAGCGATTCCACTGGGGGAACTTCCCTCCTAGAGGGGGAAATCATCGTCATCATCATCACCAACAACTATTCCATCTTGGGGAGGGAAATCTCCATCAACGTCTTCAACAACACCATCTCCTCTCAAACCCTAGTTCACCTCTTGTGTTCAATCTTGTTACCGGAACTATAGATTGGTACTTGTGGGTGACTAGTAGTGTTGATTACATCTTGTAGTTGATTACTATATGGTTTATTTGGTGGAAGATTATATGTTCAGATCCAATATGCTATTTAATACCCCTCTGATCATGAGCATGTTTATCATTTGTGAGTAGTTACCTTTGTTCTTGAGGTCACGGGAGAAATCATGTTGCAAGTAATCATGTGAATTTGATATGTGTTCGATATTTTGATAGTATGTATGTTGTGATTCCCATAGTGGTGTCATGTGAACATCGACTACATGACACTTCACCATATTTGGGCCAAAAGGAATGCATTGTGGAGTAGAAATTAGATGATGGGTTGCGAGAGTGACAGAAGCTTAAACCCCAGTTTATGCGGTATTCTGTAAGGGACCGATTGGATCCAAAAGTTTAATGCTATGGTTAGAATTTATTCTTAATACTTTTCTCGTAGTTGCGGATGCTTGCGGGAGGGTTAATCATAAGTAGGAGGTTTGTTCAAGTAAGAACATCACCTAAGCACCGGTCCACCCACATATCAAATTATCAAAGTAGCGAACACAAATCGAACCAACAAGATGAAAGTGACTAGATGAAATTACCGTGTACCCTCAAGAACGCTTTGCTTATCATAATAAACCGTTTTTCCTTGTCCTTTGCCTTAAAATGATTGGGCTACCTTGCTGCACTTTTGTTACTACTATTGTTACTTGCTCGTTACAAATTATCTTGCTATCAAACTACTCTGCTACTTACAATTTTAGCACTCGCAGACACTACCTTACTGAAAACTACTTGTCATTTCCTTCTACTCATCGTTGGGTTCGACACTCTTACTTATTGGCAAGAGCTACAATTGATCCCCTATACTTGTGGGTCATCAAGGCTATTTTCTGTCGCCGTTGCCGGGGAGTGAAGCGCCTTTGGTATGTGGAATTTGGTAAGGAAACATTTGTATAGTGTGCTGAAATTTATTGTCACTTGTTGATACGTTTCCGTCGTATCTACTTTTCCAAACACTTTTGCCCTTGTTTTGGACTCTAACTTGCATGATTTGAATGGAACTAACCCGGACTGACGCTGTTTTCAGCAGAATTGCCATGGTGCTATTTATGTGCAGAAACAAAAGTTCTCGGAATGACCTGAAACTCCACGGAGCGTCTTTTTGGAAATAAAAAAATACTGGCAAAAGATCAAGACCAGGGGGCCCACACCCTAGCCACGAGGGTGGGGGGCGCGCCCCCCTACCTCGTGGGCCCCCTCAAGCTCCTCGACCTCAACTCCAACTCTATATATTAGCTTTTGGGGAGAAAAAAATTCAAGGAGAAGGATTCATCGCGTTTTACGATATGTAGCCGCCGCCAAGCCCTAAAACCTCCCAGGAGGGCTGATCTGGAGTCCGTTCGGGGCTCCGGAGAGGGGAATACGTCGCCATCGTCATCATCAACCATCCTCCATCACCAATTTCATGATGCTCACCGCCATGCGTGAGTAATTCCATCGTAGGCTTGCTGGACGGTGATGGGTTGGATGAGATTTATCATGTAATCGAGTTAGTTTTGGTAGGGTTTGATCCCTAGTATCCACTATGTTCTGAGATTGATGTTGCTATGACTTTGCTATGCTTAATGCTTGTCACTAGGGCCCGAGTGCCGTGATTTCAGATATGAACCTATTATGTTTTCATCATTATATGAGAGTTCTTGATCCTATCTTGCAAGTCTATAGTCACCTACTATGTGTTATGATCCGGCAACCCCGAAGTGACAGTAATCGGGACCACTCCCGGTGATGACCGTAGTTTGAGGAGTTCATGTATTCACTATGTGTTAATGCTTTGGTCCGGTACTCTATTAAAAAGAGGCCTTAATACCCCTTAGTTTCCATTAGGACCCCGGTGCCACGGGAGGGGAGGACAAAAGATGTCATGCAAGTTCTTTTCCATAAGCATGTATGACTAAATTCGGAATACATTCCTACATTACATTGATGAATTGGAGCTAGTTCTGTATCACCCTAGGTTATGACTGTTACATTGTGACGCCCCCGATTTGACCGTACACTAATCATACACGCAAACGTGTACGATCAAGATCAGGGACTCACGGGAAGATATCACAACACAACTCTACAAATAAAATAAGTCATACAAGCATCATATTACAAGCCAGGGGCCTCGAGGGCTCGAATACAAGAGCTCGATCATAGACGAGTCAGCGGAAGCAACAATATCTGAGTACGGACATAAGTTAAACAAGTTTGCCTTAAGAAGGCTAGCACAAACTGGGATACAGATCGAAAGAGGCGCAGGCCTCCTGCCTGGGATCCTCCTAACTACTCCTGGTCGTCGTCAGCGGGCATCACGTAGTAGTAGGCACCTCCGGTGTAGTAGGAGTCGTCGTCGACGGTGGCGTCTGGCTCCTGGGCTCCAACATCTGGTTGCGACAACCAGGTAGAAAGGATAGAGGGAAAGAAGGAGAAAGCAACCGTGAGTACTCATCCAAAGTACTCGCAAGCAAGAAGCTACACTACATATGCATGGGTAAATGTGTAAAGGGCCATATCGGTGGACCGAACTGCAGAAAGCTAGAATAAGAGGGGGGATAGCTAATCCTTTCGAAGACTACGCTTCTGGCAGCCTCCGTCTTGCAGCATGTAGAAGGGAGTAGACTGAAGTCCTCCAAGTAACATCACATAGCAATAATCCTACCTGGCGATCCCCTCCTCGCATCCCTGAGAGAGAGCGACCACCGGTTGTATCTGGCACTTGGAAGGGTGTGTTTTATTAAGTATCCGGTTCTAGTTGTCATAAGGTCAAGGTACAACTCCAAGTCGTCCTGTTACCGAAGATCACGGCTATTCGAATAGATTAACTTCCCTGCAGGGGTGCACCACATTCCCCAACACGCTCGATCCCATTTGGCCGGACACACTTTCCTGGGTCATGCCCGGCCTCGGAAGATCAACACGTCGCAGCCCCACCTAGGCACAACAGAGAGGTCAGCACGCCGGTCTAAACCTAAGCGCACAGGGGTCTGGGCCAATCGCCCTTAGCACACCTGCACGTTGCGTACGCGGCCGGAAGCAGAACTAGCCCCCTTAATACAAGAGCAGGCTTACGTTCCAATCCGGCGCGCGCCACTCAGTCGCTGATGTCACGAAGGCTTCGGCTGATACCACGACGCCGGGATACCCATAACTACTCCCGCGTAGATGGTTAGTGCGTATAGACCAAATGGCCAGACTCAGATCAAATACCTAGGTCTCGTTAAGCGTGTTAAGTATCCGCGAACGTCGACCAGGGCCAGGCCCACCTCTCTCCTAGGTGGTCGGAACCTGCCCTGTCGCTCCGCCTCAAAGATCCACTCGCGGGTGCTCCTCAAGCCGACCCGTCTTTAGCCACCACATGTATCATGTATAAAGAATATAGTATATACCCGTGATCAACTCCCGAGTGATCACGGCCCGATAGTATAGCATGGCAGACGGACAAGGATGTAGGGCCACTGATGATAAACTAGCATCCTATACTAAGCATTAGGATTGCAGGTAAAGGTAACAACAGTAGTAGCAAGGATAGGCTATGCATCAGGATAGGATTAACGGGAAGCAGTAACATGCTACACTACTCTAATGCAAGCAGTATAGAGAAGAGTAGGCGATATCTGGTGATCAAAGGGGGGCTTGCCTGGTTGCTCCGGCAGGAGAGAGGGATCGTCAACTCCGTAGTCGTACTGGGTAGCAGCGGCGTCGGTCCCGGTGTCTAGCGAGAGAAGAGGGGGGGGGGGAAACAATAAATATTTAAGCAAACAGATGCATAGCGATGCATGACATGACAAGTATCGGTTCTAGGGGTGCCCTATCGCGGTATGAGGTGATACCGGTGAAGGGGGGAAACATCCGGGAAAGTATCCCCGGTGTTTCGCGTTTTCGGACAGATGAAACAGAGGGGGAAAGTTGCGTGTTCGCTATGCTAGGGATGCGTGGCGGATAAACGGGCTGCGTATTCAAATTCGTCTCGTCGTTCTGAGCAACTTTCATGTACAAAGTTTTTCCATCCGAGCTATGGTTTATTTTATATAAATTTTAAAAGATTTAAATCATTTTTAGGATTTATTTATTTAATTTAATCAACATTATCCAGAATAGTGTCTGCTGACGTCATCATGACGTCAGCAGTTGACCAGGTCAACCTGACAGGTGGGTCCCGTTCGCCATACTCTGTTTTAATTAAGTAACAGTTAATTAGGTTAATTAGTGATTAGGTTAATCTAATTATAATTAATTAACTTAATTAATTCCTTAATTAATTAATTAATTATTTTTATTATTATTATTATATTTTTTTAATTCTTTTTTTTATTTTGGGCGTGGGGCCCCTGTGTCATTGGGCCAAAGGGGCCACAGCGGTTCGGGCTAACGGGTGCTGGGGTGGAGATGGGCGTCGGGCGCCAGCTCGAGCGGGCGCACGCCTAAGGGCGCACGAGGCGACGACAGGTACGACAGCCCGGGGCGGGGCCGACGAGGTCGGGGGAGGACCGGCCCGTACCGGCGAGCGGCGGTGTCGAGCAGGCAAGGGCGGCGACGGGGCCAGGCAGACGTGGGCGTTGCCAGAGCGGGATGAGCAGGGAGCGAACGGGGAGGCGCGGGGTGTGCGGCGGTGCAGGGAAGGCCATCCGGTGGCTTGGCCGCGGGGGTCAGGCGGGGCTCGGTCGATGCGGGCGCGCGGCCAGGGCGCCAGTGCGGGCGATGGCCACGGCGGGGAGCGCGAGTGGCACCTCCTGTAGCACGAAGCTACGGGGCGAGGGGCGAATCGTGGGCATGGGACGGAGGCGAGGCCGCCGTGGGCGCGAGCCAGCAGGGCTCACTGACGGCACGTGCAGAGGGCAGAGAGGAGGACCGGGGTTAAGTGGTGGGGGTGTGGGCCGGCCTGGTTGGCCCGATGGCTAGCTGGGCCAAGGCCCAGCGAGGGAGGGGGTTTCCCCTTTTTTTTGGTTTTGTTTCCTGTTTTCCTTTTTTTATTTTCTCTTCTGTTTTAAATCATTTTAAATCATTTATGCATTTTATAAAAATGTGTTTGCTTTAGTATAATTACCCTGGCATTTAACTGCACACTCCGAACATTTTAGTTTAATATTTTGAAACTTTTGCCGTTTGACATTAATTTGAATTTGAATTTGACGCGGCTTTGAATTAACCCGAGATTAGTAACAGTAATCGGGATGACATGGCATGATTAGCGTGGGATTACTGTAGCAAGATTATCCGGGCGTTACATACATGATGAACCGCATCCGGCATAATTCTCTATCACCGATCCATTTCCTACGAGCTTTCCATATATTGTTCTTTGCTTATTTACTTTTCCGTTGCTATTGCTATCAACATTACAAAATACCAAAAACATTACTTTTGCTATCATTACCTTTTGCTACCGTTACCACTACTATCATATTACTTTGCTACTAAACATTTTGTTGCAGATATTAAGTTTCTAGGTGTGGTTGAATTGACAACTCAGCTGCTAATACTTGAGAATATTCTTTGGCTCCCCTTGTGTTGAATCAATAAATTTGGGTTGAATACTCTACCCTCGAAAACTGTTGCGATCCCCTATACTTGTGGGTTATCAAGACTATTTTCTGGCACCGTTGCCGGGGAGCATAGCTCTATTCTTTGCGTCACTTGGGATTTATATCTGCTTATCATTATGAAGAACTTGAGAGATCCAAAAACCAAGATTTATCCCTCAACTACGTGGGGAGGTAAGGAACTGCCATCTAGCTCTGCACTTGATTCACCTTCTGTTTTGAGTAAGCTTGCGACACCTAAACCTGCTTCTGCTATTCATTTTGATATGTCGCATGTTATTGATGATGCCACTTCTGCTATGCATGATACTTATGATGAAACTACTTCTATGATTTATACTACTGTGCCACTTGGTGAATTTCTTGATGAACAACTTGCTAGGGTTAGAGAGAATGAAATTATTGAAACTGATAATACTGATGAAAGTGATGTGAAGAATCTCCCCCTAATAAATATGGATCGCCTGTTATTCCTGAGGGTTATGTTTTGGAAAAAGAAGCTGCTTTACTATTTTAGCTTGCAATGATAGATACAAGCTCAAGAGGTTATTAGCTAAATGGAAGCAGCAAGCTCTTAATGCTAGAATGAAACCTGACCCTGCTTTTGCTACTTCACCTATCTGTGTTACTGATAAGGATTATGAATTCTCTGTTGATCCTGATATAATTACTTTGGTTGAATCTGATCCTTTTCATGGCTATGAATCTGAAACTGTTGTGGCACATCTTACTAAATTAAATGATATAGCCACCCTGTTCACTAATGATGATAAATCTCGCTACCTTTATATCCTTAAAATATTTCCGTTCTCATTAAAGGGTGATGCTAAGATATGGTTTAATTCTCTGGATCCTGGTTGTGTGCGTAGTCCCTAGGACATGATTTATTACTTCTCTGCTAAATATTTCCCTGCTCATAAGAAACAAGCTGCTTTGAGGGATATATATATATAATTTTGTGCAAATTGAAGAAGAGAGTCTCCCACAAGCTTGGGGGAGGCTTCTCCAATTACTTAATGCTTTGCCTGATCATCCTCTTAAGAAAAATGAAATACTTGATATCTTTTATAATGGACTAACCGATGCTTCCAGAGATTACCTGGATAGTTGTGCTGGTTCTGTTTTCAGGGAAAGAACACCGGATGAAGCTGAAATTCTATTAAACAATATGTTGACAAATGAAAAAAAATTGGACACTTCTTGAGCCTATTCCTAAACCAACTCCGAAGAAGAGAGGTGTTCTATTTCTCAGTCCTGAAGATATGTAAGAGGCAAAGAAATCCATGAAAGAAAAGGGTATTAAAGCTGAAGATGTTAAGAATTTACCTCCTATTGAAGAAATACATGGTATTAATTTACCTCCTGTTGAAGAAACATATGATCTTAATCCATTACCTATTGAAGAAATACATGGTCTTGATAACCCGACACAGGTAGTAAAGGTAAATTCTCTCTATAGATATGATAAAGCTGAAATCCCATTTACTAAGTTTGCTATCTGATGGTTAGAGGAGTTTGATAAATTTATGTTTAAGCAAGAAGACTTCAATGCTTATTTTGGTAGAGAATTAAAACGTAGTGCTGATATACTTGAACACTTGGGTGATTATATAGCTAATGTCAAAGGTGAACTTAAACTTATTAGTAAACATGCTTCTATGTTTACCACTCAAGTAGAACAAGTACTTAAAGCTCAAAATGATTTGCTCAATTAATCAAATAGTAAGAATAATGATTATGCTGTTAGAGTGGCTACTAGAACTGGTAGAATGACTCAGGAACCTTTGTATCCTGAAGGCCACCCTAAGAGAATTGAGCAAGATTCTCAGAGAAATAATATAGATGCACCTAGTCCTTCTAAAAGGAAGAAAAAGAAAAATGATAGGACTTTGCATGCTTCTAGTGAACCTATTGCTGAAACACCTGACAATCCAAATGATATTTCTATTTCTGATGCTGAAACACAATTTGGTAATGAACCTGAAACTAGTGGTAATTTTAATGATAATGTTCATGTTGATGCTCAACCTAGCAATGATAATGATATAGAAATTGAACCTGCTGTTGATCTTGATAACCCACAATCAAAGAATCAACGTTATGATAAGAAAGACTTTGTTGCTTGGAAACACAGAACGGAAAGAGAGCCTTGGGTTCAGAAACCCATGCCTTTTCCTCCCAAACCATCCAAGAAAAAGGATGATGAGGATTTTGAGCAATTAACTGATATGCTTAAAATGAATCCTTATGCTAAGTATATGAAAGAAATTGTCACTAATAAAAGAAAGATACCGGAAGCTGAAATTTCCACCATGCTTGCTAATTATACTTTTAAGGGTGGAATACCAAAGAAACTTGGAGATCCAGGAGTACCCACTATACCATGCTCCATTAAAACAAACTATGCTAAAACTGCGTTATGTGATCTTGGAGCCAATGTTAGTGTTATGCCTCTCTCTTTATATCGTAGACTTGATTTGAATAAGTTGACACCTACTGAAATATCTTTGCAGATGGATGATAAATCAACTGCTATACCTGTCAGTATTTATGAGGATGTGCCTGTTGTAGTTGCAAACATTACTATTTTAACGGACTTTGTTATTCTTGATATTCCCAAGGACGATAGTATGTCTATTATTCTTGGAAGACCCTTTTTGAATACTGCAGGGGCTGTTATTGATTGCAACAAAATGTCACTTTTCATGTCAATGGTAATGAGCATACGGTACACTTTCCGAGGAAACAACCTCAAGTTCATAGTATCAACTCTATTGAAAAATTCCATCGATTATTATTGGATGTTTTGAATTTCCTCTAC
The DNA here is from genome assembly GCF_003073215.2 of Triticum urartu. NCBI lineage: Eukaryota > Viridiplantae > Streptophyta > Magnoliopsida > Poales > Poaceae > Triticum > Triticum urartu. The sequence goes on along the minus strand of NC_053022.1, from coordinate 360,036,061 downwards.
TACTGTCAAAAAGAAATATGATATTCTTATTATTTGGGATGTGCATATCCCCGTTGAGGTAACATAGTGTTATTCGAAATTTCTTCGGTTCCATGTTATTCGGAATGAGTTTGTTAACAAGACTTGATCAACATTGTTAGTGGATTCCTTTTGATGAGCATGAGATGGATGAAACTAGAAGGCACAACTTTCTATACCCTCTCTCTACTTTCTGTTATTTAGTTAGAATAAAGTAAAAATAGTATTTTCTGTCTATTATCTGAATTATCTGTGCAGTATAAAAATACCCCGAAAATAAAAGTTCTCCAAATGCCCTGAAATTTAAATATGATTTTTTCTGGAATATTTGAGAATATTTGGCACTGAGAACACAGCACGGGGGGCATCCACATGGCCACGAGGGTGGAGGGTGTGCCCTACCCCCTGGGCGCTCCCCCCTGCCTCGTGGTCCCACGGTGGCCCTCCTCCACTTATTCCTGCACCCACACACTCCTTCTTCCTCCCACAAACACGATTATCCAGCTCAAACCCGAGTCCAATCTCATTTTGCTGCAATTTTCGATCTCCTTGCTAAAAGCATCTCTCACAAAACTGCTTTGGGGGATTGTTCCTTGGTATGTGACTCCTCCATTGGTCCAATTAGTTTTTGTTCTAGTGCTTTATTCATTGCATATTTTTGCTGCTTAGGTGACCCTGTTCTTGAGCTTGCATGTCAAATTTATGTGTTTCCAAGTAGTTCTGATGCATGATATAGGCTCTAGGCACTTGTAGGAGTAGTTGCTATCAATTTTGTTGAGTTTGGTTCACTTTTATTTGAAGTTACTAAAAATTTCAGAATTTTTTAGAAAATAATGAAGAGATTTTTGAGGGGCTCATCGAGCCGAAGCTCGAAGGAAAAGCAAAATGAAAAAGCAGAGAGGCCCAAATATAATCTGCCTCGCACCGCGGAGGTTTGGCCGTGTCAATGGCCTTCCAATGATTTCTTGACAGCAGCCGAGATTTATGATGATTTTTATGAATTGGCTAAGAATGCAGGTCACACCGCCTTCCTCCATGACCGACCCGAACAGTATCTCTTACTCACCAATATATTTGTGCAAAACTTTCATTTCCATGCCAGGAGCTCACCACCAACGGTGGAGTTTTATTTATATGATGAGCATAAGGGGATGTCACTTTATGATTTTTGTCGGGTTTGTTTGATCCCTTTCGAGGGCACAATAGAGGAACCACACCGCGGTGATGTGGATGGGTTTATTGATACCATCACTGTAGGGGAAATGAGGAAGGTTTCCAATGCACGAATCACTAGCATACATTTTCCCGTTTTACGCTACTTTGCAATATTTGCTAGTCGTTGCTTAATTGGTCGCAGACACTATGGAAACCATAGTGTTCCTGATATTATTATTTTGTTCCATGGTTTATTCTGTGATAACTCTATTAGTATGGGCACTATTATTGCTAAACGGTTAAGTCTGAACCATACAAAGGGCCCATCTTTGGAGGCATCTATGCTTCACGCCTAGCTGCACATTTTAACATACCTATTAGGCACTATGAGAAGGAAGAAAAATTGCTGCCCCCAGTTTATTTAGATTATAAGAGTATGGCGGCACATGATTTTATTGTTAAGAATAGGGAAGGGGAGCTTAAATACAAATTGTTCTTTGATAAACATCACCCTGAGATTATTACCCTGCCTGCTCCTTCCTTGTTTGATTTATCTGCGGGCCAGTACCTTGTTCCGTTAGAGGCTATTCACGCCTACCGGAACCCTACATCAGCCACAGAGCCAGAGTCGGAACCACAAGTTTATCCTCCACGACAGTCTAATTACCAGTGGGATCCGGAGATGATTGCCAACCAGTGGCAATCGAAGTCTTCTTCTTCGCAGTACGACCCCAACTATTACTATGGATATCCGCTAGGTCAGCCGTGGCCATAGACCAACTTAGGCCAAAAGCCTAAGCTTGGGGGAGTACGTATTTCTCACTGACATTACATTTATGTTCACACACCCATTGCTAGATGTCGGTGCACATACTTTTTCATTGTATCATCCATGCTAGTTTATTTCCTTTTTTATGCTTTCTTCTTGTGTGCTTAATAAACCTTAAGAAAAAAACCAAAAAAATTAGTTGTAGCTTTTAGCTAGTTTTAATTTCCATGCTTGTAGTAGTAATTAAAAATAAAACCCAAAAATATTTCCTGTTCTTCTTTTGCTTGTTGGGAGCTTTCCCGTGTAAATAGTTTATTTCTTTTCTTTTCTTTGGGGGTCGATAGGAGAAAACCATAATTAAATTGTTGAAGTGGCTCTTATATGCATTATTGTTGATATGACAAAAGGGCCCATATTACCTTGTCTTCTCCTGTTTATTGAATGCTTGCAGATTCCAGCTTAGTCCAATGCACGTGCACTATTATTATTATTCACATCGTTCGGTCGTGCAAGTGAAAGGCAATTATGACGATATATGATGGACTGACTGAGAAAAGCTGGTACGAACTCGACCTCTCTTGTTTTTGTAAATATGATTAGTTCATCGTTCCCGATTCAGCCTATTATGAATAAACATGTTTGCAATGACAACTAGAGATCATAGTTTCTTGTGCCATGCTTGATTAGCTAGGCGCTTATAATGGTTTACCTTGCGTGCCAACATGCTATTAAAATGGTTGTGATGTGGTATGATAGGGTGGTATCCTCTTTTGAACGATTCGAGTGGCTTGACTTGGCACATGTTCACGCATGTAGTTAAAACAAAATCAACGTAGCCTCTACGATATTTATGTTCATGGTGCATTATATCCTACTCATGCTTGCATTCGGTGTTGATTAATTTTAATGCATGTTCATGACTGTTGTCGGTTGATACGTCTCCAACGTATCTATAATTTTTGATTGCTCCATGCTATATTATCTATTGTTTTGGACATTATTGGGCTTTATTATCCACTTTTATATTATTTTTGGGACTAACCTATTAACCGGAGGCCCAGCCCAGAATTCCTGTTTTTGCCTGTTTTAGGGTTTCGAAGAAAAGGAATATCAAACGAAGTCCAAACGGAATGAAACATTCGGGAACGTGATTTTCTCAACGACCAAGACCCAGGAGACTTGGACCCTACATCAAGACACAAAAGAGGAGGCCACGAGGTAGGGGCGCGCGCCTACCCCCCCAGGCGCGCCCTCCACCCTCATGGGCCCCCTATTGCTCCACCGACGTACTCCTTCCTCCTATATATACCTACGTACCCCCAAACGATCAGATACGAAGCCAAAACCCTAATTCCACAGCCGGAACTTTTTGTATCCACAAGATCCCATCTTGGGGCCTATTCCGGAGCTCCGCCGGAGGGGGCATCGATCACGGAGGGCTTCTACATCAACACCATAGCCCCTCCGATGAAGTGTGAGTAGTTCACCTCAGACCTACGGGTCCATAGTTAGTAGCTAGATGGCTTCTTCTCTCTTTTTTGATCTCAATACAATGTTCTCCCCCTCTCTTGTGGAGAACTATTCGATGTAATCTTCTTTTTGCGGTGTGTTTGTTGAGACCGATGAATTGTGGGTTTATGATCAAGTCTGTCTATGAACAATATTTGAATCTTCTCTGAATTCTTTTATGTATGATTGGTTATCTTTGCAAGTCTCTTCGAATTATCAGTTTGGTTTGGCCTACTAGATTGATCTTTCTTGCAATGGGAGAAGTGTTTAGCTTTGGGTTCAACCTTGCAATGTACTTTCCCAATGACAGTAGGGGCAACAAGGCACATATTGTATTGTTGCCATCGAGGATAACAAGATGGGGTTTTCATCATATTGCATGAGTTTATCCCTCTACATCATGTCAGCTTGCTTAAGGCGTTACTCTGTTTTCATTAACTTAATACTCTAGATGCATGCTGGATAGCGGTCGATGAGTGGAGTAATAGTAGTAGATGCAGGCAGGAGTCGGTCTACTTGTCTCGGACGTGATGCCTATATACATGATCATACCTAGATATTCTCATAACTATGCTCAATTCTGTCAATTGCTCAATAGTAATTTGTTCACCCACCGTAGAATACTTATGCTCTCGAGAGAAGCCACTACTGAAACCTATGGCCCCCGGGTCTATCTTCATCATATTAATCTCCCAATACTTAGTTATTTCCTTTGCTTTTACTTTGATTTTATTTTACTTTGCATCTTTATCATAAAAAATACCAAAAATATGATCTTATCATATCTATCAGATATCACTCTTGTATGTGGCCGCGTAGGGATTGACAACCCCTTATCGTGTTGGTTGCGAGGATTTATTTGTTTTGTGCAGGTAAGAGGGACTGGCGCGTAGCCTCCTACTGGATTGATACCTTGGTTCTCAAAAACTAAGGGAAATACTTACGCTACTTTGCTGCATCATCCCTTCCTCTTCGGGGAAAGCCAACGCCGTGCTCAAGAGGTAGCAAGAAGGATTTCTGGCACCGTTACCGGGGAGGTCTACGCAAAAGTCAATATACCATGTATCCATCACATACCCTTATCTCCCGCATTACATTATTTGCCATTTGCCTCTCATTTTCATCTCCCCCACTTCACCCTTGCCGTTTTATTCGCCCTCTCTCTCTATCCTCCCTGTCTTTCTCTGTTTGCCTCTTTTTGCCCGCTTGCTCTTTGTTTGCTTGTGTGTTAGTTTGCTTGCTTGTCACGATGGCTCAAGATAACACTAAATTGTGTGACTTCACCAATACCAACAATAATGATTTTATTAGCACTCCGATTGCTCCTCTTACCAATGCTGAATCTTGTGAAATTAATACTGCTTTGCTGAATCTTGTCATGAAAGATCCGTTTTCCAGCCTTCCTAGTGAAGATGCCGCTACCCATCTAAATAGCTTCGTTGATTTGTGTGATGTGCAAAATAAGAAAGATGTGGATAATGATATTGTTAAATTGAAGCTATTCCTTTTTTCGCTTAGAGATCGTGCTAAAGCTTGGTTTTCGTCTTTGCCTAAAAATATTATTGATTCATGGAACAAGTGCAAAGATGCTTTTATCTTTAAGTATTTTCCTCCCGCTCAGATCATCTCTCTTAGAAACGATATTATGAATTTTAAGCAACTTGATCATGAACATGTTGCACAAGCTTGGGAGAGAATGAAACTATTGATACGTAATTGCCCTACTCATGGTTTAAATTTGTGGATGATTATACAAAAATTTTATGCCAGATTGAATTTTGCTTCTAGAAATCTTTTAGATTTGGCCGCAGGAGGCACTTTTATGGAAATCACTTCAGGAGAAGCTACTAAACTCCTAGATAATATTATGGTTAATTATTCTCAATGGCATACTGAAAGATCTACTAATAAAAATGTGCATGCGATAGAAGAAATTAATGTTTTGAGTGGAAAGATGGATGAACTTATGAAATTATTTGCTAGTAAGAGTGTTTCTTCTGATCCTAATGATATGCCCTTGTCTACTTTGATTGAGAATAATAATGAATCTATGGATGTAAATTTTGTTGGTAGGAACAATTTTGGTAACAACACGTATAGAGGAAACTTTAATCCTAGGCCTTATCCTAGTAATCCCTCTAATATTTATGGTAATTCCTACAACAATTCTTATGGAAATTATAATAAGATGCCCTCTGATTTTGAATCTAATATTAAAGAATTTATTACTTCACAAAAGAATTTCAATGCTTTGATTGAAGAAAAATTACTTAAGATTGATGAGTTGGCTAGGAACATTGATAGAATTTCTCTTGATGTTGATTATTTGAAACTTAGATCTATTCCACCTAAGCATGATATCAATGAGTCTCTCAAATCCATGAGAATTTCCATTGATGAGTGCAAAGAAAGAACCGCTAGGATGTGTGCTAAGAAAGATGCCTTTATAAGAGCGTGTTCTTCTAGTTCCTATGAAAATAAAGATGAAGATCTAAAAGTTATTGATGTGTCCCCTATTAAATCTTTGTTTTGTAATATGAATCTTGATAATGATGGGACTGAATATGATCCACCTTTACCTAGAAGGCGTTCCAAGAATTTGGAATTTTTTGATCTTGATGCTAAAATTGATAAAAGTGGGATTGAAGAAATTAAAACCGTTGCTAAACCCACTATTATGGATTTCAAGGAATTTAGCTATGAAAAATGCTCTTTTATTGATTGTATTTCCTTGTTGCAATCCATGCTAAATTCTCCTCACGCTTATAGTCAAAATAAAGCGTTTACTAAACATATCGTTGATGCCTTGATGCAATCTTATGAGGAAAAACTTGAATTGGAAGTTTCTATCCCTAGAAAACTCTATGATGAGTGGGAACCAACTATTAAAATTAAAATTAAATATCATGAATTCTATTCTTTATGTGATTTTGGTGCTAGTGTTTCCACGATTCCAAAGACTTTGTGTGATTTGTTAGGTTTCTGTGATTTTGATGATTGCTCTCTAAACTTGCACCTTGCGGATTCCACTATTAAGAAACCTATGGGAAGAATTAATGATGTTCTTATTGTTGCAAATAGGAATTATGTTCCCGTAGATTTTATTGTTCTTGATATAGATTGCAATCCTTCATCTCCTATTATTCTTGGTAGACCTTTCCTTAGAACGATTGGTGCAATTATTGATATGAAGGAAGGAAATATTAGATTACAATTTCCATTAAGGGAAGGCATGGAAAACTTTCCTAGAAATAAAATTAAATTACCTTATGAATCTATTATGAGAGCCACTTATGGATTGCTTACCAAAGATGACAATACCTAGATCTATCCTTGTTTGTTATGCCTAGCTAGGGGCGTTAAGCGATAGTGCTTGTTGGGAGGCAACCCAATTTTATTTTTATTCCTTGATTTTTGCTCCTGTTTAGTAATAAATAATTTATCTATCCTCTGTTTTGGTTGTGTTTTGTGTGTTTAATTAGTGTTTGTGCCAAGTAGAACCATTGGGAAAACTTGGGGAAAGTCTTGTTACACTTGCTGTAAAAAACAGAAACTTTAGCGCTCACGAGAACTGCAGCCATTTTTATTTGGAAAGTGGTATTTAGTTAATTCTTTTTGAAGATGATTAATAGATAAATTCCTCACGTCCAGAAATTTATTTTAGAATTTTTGGGGTTCTATATATTGCGCTAGCTACAGATTACTACAGACTGTTCTGTTTCTGACAGATTCTGTTTTTCGTGTGTTGTTTGCTTATTTTGATAAATCTATGGCTAGTAAAATAGTTTATTAACTATAGAGAAGTTGGAATAAAATAGGTTTAACACAATATAAATAAAGAATGAGTTCATTACAGTACCTTGAAGTGGTCTTTTGTTTTCTTTCGCTAACGGAGCTCACGGGGTTTTCTACTTTGAGTTTTGTGTTGTGAAGTTTTCAAGTTTTGGGTAAAGATTTGATGGATTATGGAACAAGGAGTGGCAAGAGCCTAAGCTTGGGGATGACCATGGAACCCCCAAGATAATCTAAGGACACCTAAAAGCCAAAGCTTGGGGATGCCCCGGAAGGCATCCCCTCTTTCGTCTACTTCTATCGGTAACTTTACTTGGAGCTATATTTTTATTCGCCACATGATATGTGTTTTGCTTGGAGAGTCTTGTATGATTTGAGTCTTTACTTTTTAGTTTACCACAATCATCCTTTCTGTACACCTTTTGAGAGATACATACTTGATTTGGAATTTGTTAGAATACTCTATGTGCTTCGCTTATATCTTTTGAGTTATATAGTTTTGCTCCAGTACTTCACTTATATGTTTTAGAGCACGGTGGTGGATTTGTTTTATAGAAACTATTGATCTCTCATGCTTCACTTGGATTATTTTGAGAGTCTTAAATAGCATGGTAATTTGCTTAAAATCCTAATATGCTAGGTATTCAAGATTAGTAAAATTTTCTTACAAGTGTTTTGAGTACTAAGAGAAGTTTGATGCTTGATGATTGTTTTGAGATATGGGGGTAATAATATCAAAGTCGTGCTAGTTGAGTAGTTCTGAAATTGAGAAATTCTTGTGTTGAAGTTTGCAAGTCCTTTAGCATGCACGTATGGTAAACGTTATGTAACAAATTTGAAACATGAGGTGTTATTTGATTGTCCTCCTTATGAGTGGCGGTCGGGGACGAGCGATGGTCTTTTCCTACCAATCTATCCCCCTAGGAGCATGCGCGTAGTGCCGAGGTTTTTGATGACTTGTAGATTTTTGCAGTAAGTATGTGAGTTCTTTATAACTAATGTTGAGTCCATGGATTATACGCACTCTCAGCCTTCCATCCTTGCTAGCCTCTTCGGTACCGTGCATTGCCCTTTCTCACATTGAGAGTTGACGCAAACTTCGCCAGTGCATCCAAACCCCGTGATATGATACACTCTTTCACACATAAACCTCCTTATATCTTCCTCAAAACAGCCACCATACCTACCTATTATGGCATTTCCATAGCCATTCCAAGATATATTGCCATGCAACTTTCCACCATTCCGTTTATCATGACACATTCATTATTGTCATATTGCTTAGCATGATCATGTAGTTGACATAGTATTTGTGGCAAAGCCACCGTTCATAATTCTTCCATACATGTCACTCTTGGTCCATTGCATATCTCGGTACACCGCCGGAGGCATTCATATAGAGTCATCTTTTGTTCTAGTATCGAGTTGTAATCATTGAGTTGTAAATAAATAGAAGTGTGATGATCATCATTTTCTAGAGCATTGTCCCAAGTGAGGAATTAAAAAAAAGAAGAGAGAAAGGCCATAAAAAAAGAGAAGGCCCAAAAAAAGAAAGATAAAGGCCATAAAAAAAGAGAAGGCCCAAAAAATGAGAGAAAAAGAGAGAAGGGACAATGTTACTATCCTTTGCCACACTTGTGCTTCAAAGTAGCACCGTAATCTTCATGATAGAGAGTCTCTTGCTTTGTCACTTTCATATACTAGTTGGAATTTTCATTATAGAACTTGGCTTGTATATTCCAACAATGGGCCTCCTCAAGTTCCCTAGGTCTTCATGAGCAAGCAAGTTAGATTCACACTCACTTAGTTTCTTTTGTTGAACTTTCATACATTTATAGCTCTAGTGCATCCGTTGCATGGCAATCCCTACTCCTTGCATTAACATCAATCGGTGGGCATCTCCATAGCCCATTGATTAGCCTCGTTGATGTGAGACTTTCTCCTTTTTATCTTCTCCAGATAACCCCCCTCATTATATTCTATTCCACCCATAGTGCTATGCCCATGGCTCGCGCTCATATATTGCGTGAAAGTTTATAGGTTTGAGATTACTAAAGTATGAAACAATTGCTTGGCTTGTCATCGGGGTTGTGCATGATGAGAGCATTCTTGTGTGACGAAAATGGAGCATGACTAAACTATATGATTTTGTAGGGATGTACTTTCTTTGGCCATGTTATTTTGAGAAGACATAATTGCTTAGTTAGTATGCTTGAAGTATTATTATTTTTATGTCAATATGAACTTTTGTCTTGAATCTTTTGGATCTGAATATTCATACCACAATTAAGAAGAATTACATTAAAATTATGCCAAGTAGCACTCCGCATCAAAAATTCTGTTTTTATCATTTACCTACTCGAGGATGAGTAGGAATTAAGTTTGGGGATGCTTGATACTTCTCCAACGTATCTATAATTTTTGATTGCTCAATGCCATATTATCTACTGTTTTGGACATTATTGGGCTTTATTATCCACTTTTATATTATTTTTGGGACTAACCTATTAACCGGAGGCCTAGCCCAGAATTCTTGTTTTTTTTGCCTGTTTTAGGGTTTCAAAGAAAAGGAATATCAAACGGAGTCCAAACGGAATGAAACCTTCGGGAACGTGATTTTCTCAACAAACAAGACCCAGGAGACTTGGACCCTACATCAAGACACAAAAGAGGATGCCACGAGGTAGGGGGGCGTGCCTACCCCCCCAGGCGCGCCCTCCACCCTCGTGGGCTCCCTGTTGCTCCACCAACGTACTCCTTCCTCCTATATATACCTACATACCCCCAAACAATCAGATACGGAGCCAAAACCCTAATTACACCGCCGTAACTTTCTGTATCCACGAGATCCCATCTTGGGGCCTGTTCCGGAGCTCCATCGGAGGGGGCATCAATCACGGAGGGCTTCTACATCAACACCATAGCCCCTTCGATGAATTTTGAGTAGTTCACCTCAGACCTACGGGTCCATAGTTAGTAGCTAGATGGCTTCTTCTCTCTTTTTTGATCTCAATACAATGTTCTCCCCCTCTCTTGTGGAGAACTATTCGATGTAATCTTCTTTTTGCGGTGTGTTTGTTGAGACCGATGAATTGTGGGTTTATGATCAAGTCTATCTATGAACAATATTTAAATCTCCTCTGAATTCTTTTATGTATGATTGGTTATCTTTGCAAGTCTTTGCTAATTATCAGTTTGGTTTGGCCTACTAGATTGATCTTTCTTGCAATGGGAGAAGTGCTTAGCTTTGGGTTCAATCTTGCGGTGTCCTTTCCCAGTGACAGTAGGGGTAGCAAGGCACGTATTGTATTGTTGCCTTCGAGGATAACAAGATGGGGTTTTCATCATATTGCATGAGTTTATCCCTCTACATCATGTCATCTTGCTTAAGGCGTTACTCTGTTTTCATTAACTTAATACTCTAGATGCATGCTGGATAGCGGCCGATGAGTGGAGTAGTAGTAGTAGATACAAGCAGGAGTCGGTCTACTTGTCTCGGACGTGATGCCTATATACATGATCATACCTAGATATTCTCATAACTATGCTCAATTCTGTCAATTGCTCAACAGTAATTTGTTCACCCACCATAGAATACTTATGCTCTCGAGAGAAGCCACTAGTGAAACCTATGGCCCCCGGGTCTATCTTCATCATATTAATCTCCCAATACTTAGTTATTTCCTTTGCTTTTACTTTACTTCACATCTTTATCATAAAAAATACCAAAAATATTATCTTATCATATCTATCAGATCTCACTCTCGTAAGTGGCCGTGTAGGGATTGACAACCCCTTATCGCGTTGGTTGCGAGGATTTATTTGTTTTGTGCAGGTATGAGGGACTGGCGCGTAGCCTCCTACTGAAATGATACCTTGGTTCTCAAAAACTGAGGGAAATACTTACGCTACTTTGCTGCATCATCCCTTCCTCTTCGGGGAAAACCAACGCAGTGCTCAAGAGGTAGCATCGCTCTCTAGCTCGTCGCTTCCCAGTCTTTTTCTAGCCTTCACCTGTACTAAGCGGGAATACTGCTTGTGCATCCAACTCCATAAACCCCAAAGTTATTCCATATGAGTCCACCATACCTACCTATATATGGTATCTACCTGCCGTTCCAAGTGAATTTGTATGTGCCAAACTCTAAACCTTCAAATAAATATCCTGTTTTGTATGCTCGAATAGCTCATGTATCAACTAGGGCTGTCCGTATCTTCCATGTTAGGCGGGTTATTCTCAAGAGGAGTGGACTCCGCTCCTGACTTACGAGAAAATGGTTGGTCACCGGGATGCCCAGTCCCATGCTTTATGAAAATCAAATCAAAATAATTGCAAACAAAACTCCCCCTGGGACTCTTGTTAGTTGGAGGCACTCATTGTCTCGAGCAAGCCATGGATTGATGCTTGTTGGTGGAGGGGGAGTATAAACTTTACAATTCTGTTTTGGAACCGCCTATAATGTCTTTAGCATGGAAGATATCGCCATCTCTTGGTTGTTATGTTGACAATGAAATTATACTGCTCAAAATATTATTCACCTCTATTTCAAAACCGAGCTCTGGCACCTCTACAAATCCCTGCTTCCCTCTGCGAAGGGCCTATCTATTTACTTTCATGTTGTGTCATCATCCTCTTATTAAAAAGCACCAGTTGGAGAGCACCTCTGTCATTTGCATTCATTACTGTTAGTTTACATTGAGTATGACTTGACTGGATCTCTTCTACAATGAATTACAATGTCTAGTCAGTCCTTGATCTTTAAAGGTGCTCTGCATTTATGTTTAGCGGTCTCAGAAAGGGCTAGCGAGATACCATCTTGTTATATCATATTATGATTTGTTTTGAGAAAGTGTTGTCATCCGAGATTTATTATTATTGCTCGCTAGTTGATTATGCCATTGATATGAGTAAACATGAGACCTAAGCATTATTGTGAATATGGTTAGTTTATAATCTTTGCTGAAAACTTGAATGCTAGCTTTACATATTTACAACAATAAGAGCAAACAGAGTTTGTAAAAGTTTTTCTTTATCACTTTTAGTTTATCAACTGAATTGCTTGAGGACAAGAAAAGGTTTAAGCTTGGGGGAGTTGATATGTCTCCGTCGTATCTACTTTTCCAAACACTTTTGCCCTTGTTTTGGACTCTAACTTGCATGATTTGAATGGAACTAACCCGGACTGACGCTGTTTTCAGCAGAATTGCCATGGTGTTATTTATGTGCAGAAACAAAAGTTCTCGGAATGACCTGAAACTCCATGGAGCGTATTTTTGGAAATAATAAAAAATACTGGCAAAAGATCAAGACCAGGGGCCCACCCCCTAGCCACGAGGGGTGGGGGGCGCCTGCCCCCTGGGCGCGCCCCCTACCTCGTGGGCCCCCTGGAGCTCCTCGGACCTCAACTCCAACTCTATATATTTGCTTTCGGGGAGAAAAAAATTAAGGAGAAGGATTCATCGCATTTTATGATACGGAGCCGCCGCCATGCCCTAAAACCTCTAGGGAGGGCTGATCTGGAGTCCATTCGGGGCTCCGTAGAGGGGAATCCGTTGCCATCGTCATCATCAACCATCCTCCATCACCAATTTCATGATGCTCACCGCCGTGCATGAGTAATTCCATCGTAGGCTTGCTGGACGGTGATGGGTTGGATGACATTTATCATGTAATCGAGTTAGTTTTGTTAGGGTTTGATCCCTAGTATCCACTATGTTCTGAGATTGATGTTGCTATGACTTTGCTATGCTTAATGCTTGTCACTAGGGCCTAAGTGCCATGATAATAGATCTGAACCTATTATGTTTTCATCAATATATGAGAGTTCTTGATCCTATCTTGCAAGTCTATAGTCACCTACTATGTGTTATGATCTGGCAACCCCGAAGGGACAATAATCGGGACCACTCCCGGTGATGACCGTAGTTTGAGGAGTTCATGTATTCACTATGTGTTAATGCTTTGGTCCGGTACTCTATTAAAAGGAGGCCTTAATATCCCTTAGTTTCCATTAGGACCCCGCCGCCATTGGAGGGTAGGACAAAAGATGTCATGCAAGTTCTTTTCCATAAGAACGTCTGACTATATTCGGAATACATGCCTACATTACATTGATGAATTGGAGCTAGTTCTGTGTCACCCTAGGTTATGACTGTTACATGATGAACCGCATCTGGCATAATTCTCTATCGCCGATCCATTGCCTACGAGCTTTCGACATATTGTACTTCGCTTATTTACTTTTCCGTTGCTATTGCTATCATCACTACAAAATACCAAAAACATTACTTTTGCTATCATTACCTTTTGCTACCATTACCACTACTATCATATTACTTTGCTACTAAACACTTTGCTGCAGATATTAAGTTTACATGTGTGGTTGAATTGACAACTCAGCTGCTAATACTTGAGAATATTCTTTGGCTCCCCTTGTGTCGAATCAATAAATTTGGGTTGAATACTCTACCCTCGAAAACTGTTGCGATCCCCTATACTTGTGGGTTATCACTTGTTACTATGGAAAACAATCCTTTGGGGGTTTGTTCGAGGTATCTTCACCTCCTCCGGAACCACAGTTAGCTACCCCTCAACCTACTGCACCTACTAAAAATATTGAATATGAAATTCCTTCGGGTATGATAGAACAACCGCTAGTTAATCCTTACGTAGGAGATGGAAGCGAACATCCTGATATGTGCTTGATATATGTAGAACAAATTTGTGGATTGTTTAAGCATGCAGGTTTACCCGAAGATGAAGTTATGAAGAAAGTTTTCCCTTTATATTTGAAGGGAAAAGCATTGGCATGGTATAGGCTATGCGATGATATTGGATCATGGAATTGGAATCGTTTGAAATTGGAGTTCCACCAAAAAATTTATCCTATGCATCTAGTTCATCATGATCGGAATTATAAGTATAATTTTTGGCCTCGTGAAGGAGAAAGTATCGCTCTAGCTTGGGGGAGGCTTAAGTCAATGTTATATTCATGCCCCAATCATGAGCTGTCAAGAGAAATTATTATCCAAAAATTTTATGCTCGGCTTTCTCGTAATGATCAAACCATGCTTGATACTTCTTGTGCTGGTTCCTTTATGAAGAAGACTATTGAATTCCGGTGGGATCTTTTGGAAAGAACTAAACGTAACTCTGAAAATTGGGAACTCGACAAAGGTAAAGAGTCAGGTATTAAACTTAAGTATGATTGTGTTAAATCTTTTATGGATACCGATGCTTTTCAAAAGTTTAGCACTAAATATGGACTTGACTCTGAGATAGTAGCCTCCTTTTGTGAATCATTTGCTACTCATGTTGAACTCCCTAAAGAGAAGTGGTTTAAATATCACCCACCTATTAAATAAGAAATTAAAGAACCAGTTTAAAGAAGAAACTATACTTTATAATGTTGATCCACTTGTTCCTTCTGCTTATATAGAGAAACCACCTTTCCCTGTTAGGATAAAGGAACATGCTACTGTTTCAACTGTGGTTAACAAAAGCTACATTAGAACACCTAAACCCGATGAACAAATTAAAGTTGAACCTAGTATTGCTATAGTTAAAGATCTCTTGGAAGAAGATATGGATGGGCATGTTATTTACTTCTGTGAAGAAGCTGCTAGAATTGCCAAACCTGATAAGAAAGATAAGCATAGACCTGTTGTTGGCATGCCTGTCATCTCAGTTTAAATAGGAGATCACTGCTATCATGGTTTATGTGACATAGGTGCTAGTGTGAGTGCTATTCCTTATACCTTATATCAAGAAATTATGAATGACATAACACCCGCAGAGATAGAAGAAATAGATGTTACTATAAATATTGCTAATAGAGACACAATATCGCCAATTGGGATTGTTAGAGATGTTGAAGTCTTGTGTGGGAAAATAAAATACCCTACTGACTTTCTTGTTCTTGGTACCCCACAAGATAACTTTTGTCCCATTATCTTTGGTAGACCTTTCTTGAACACCGTTAATGCTAAGATAGATTGTGAGAAACAAACTGTCGGTGTTAGTTTTGGTAATGAGTCTCATGAGTTCAATTTTTCCAAGTTTAGTAGAAATCTTCATGAAAAAGAATTGCCTAGTAAAGATGAATTAATTGGTCTTGCTAAAGGAAATATGCCCTAGAGGCAAATAATAAAGTTATATTTATTTCTTGATATCATGATAAATGTTTATTATTCATTCTAGAATTGTATTAACTGGAAACATAATACATGTGTGAATACATAGACAAACATAGTGTCACTAGTATGCCTCTACTTGACTAGCTCATTGATCAAAGATGGTTGAGTGTCCTAGCCATAGACATGAGTTGTCATTTGATCAATGGGATCACATCATTTGGAGAATGATGTGATTGACTTGACCCATTCCGTTATCTTAGCACTTGATCGTTTAGTTTACTGCTATTGCTTTCTTCATGACTTATACATGTTCCTATGATTATGAGATTATGCAACTCCCGAATACCGGAGGAACACTTTGTGTGCTACCAAACATCACAACATAACCAAACGTCACAACATAAGTGGGTGATTATAAAGGTGCTCTACAGGTGTCCCCGATGGTGTTCATGGAGTTGGCATAGATCAATAATAGGATTTGTCACTTCGATTATCGGAGAGGTATCTCTAGGCCCTCTCGGTAATCCACATCACTATAAGCCTTGCAAGCAATGTGACTAATGAGCTAGTTGCGGGATGATGCATTACGAAACGAGTAAAGAGACTTGCCGGTAACGAGAATGAGCTAGGTATTGAGATACCGACGATCGAATCTCGAGCAAGTAACATACCGATGACAAAGGGGACAACGTATGTTGTTATGCGGTTTGATCGATAAAGATCATCGTAGAATATGTAGGAACCAATATGAGCATCCGGGTTCCGCTATTGGTGATACGTCCATTTTGCATCATGCTTTTATATCGATATTTATTGCATTATGGGCTGTTATTACACATTATGTCACAATACTTATGCATATTCTCTCTTATTTTACAAGGTTTACATGAAGAGGGGGAATGCCGACAGCTGGGATTCTGGGCTGGAAAAGGAGCAAATATTAGAGACCTATTCTGCACAGCTCCAAAAGTCCTGAAACTTCACAGAAGTTATTTCCAGAATATATAAAAAATAATGAGCGAAGAAAGTTCCAGAGGGGGCCCACACCTTTGCCACAAGGGTGGGGGGCGCGCCCTACCCCCTGGGCGCGCCCCCTGCCTCGTGGGCCCCCTGGTGGCCCTCTGATGCCCATCTTCTGCTATATGAGGTCTTTTGTCCGAGCAAAAATCATAAGCTAGCTCACAGGACGAAACTCCGCCGCCATGAGGCGGAACCTTGGTGGAACCAATCTAGGGCTCCGGCAGAGCTGTTCTGCCGGGGGAACTTCCCTTCGGGAGGGGGAAATCATCACCATCGTCATCACCAACGATCCTCTCATCGAGAGGGGGTCAATCTCCATCAACATCTTCACCAGCACCATCTCATCTCAAACCCTAGTTCATCTCTTGTATCCAATCTTTGTATGCAAATCTCAGATTGGTACCTATGGGTTGCTAGTAGTGTTGATTATTCCTTGTAGTTGATGCTAGTTGGTTTACTTGGTGGAAGATCATATGTTCAGATCCATTATGCATATTAATACCCCTCTGATTATGAACATGAATATGCTTTGTGAGTAGTTACGTTTGTTCCTGAGGACATGGGAGAAGTCTTGCTATAAGTAGTCATGTGAATTTGGTATTCGTTTGATATTTTGATGAGATGTATGTTGTCATCCCTCTAGTGGTGTCATGTGAACGTCGACTACATGACACTTCACCATTGTTTGGGCCTAGAGGGAGGCATTGGGAAGTAATAAGTAGATTATGGGTTGCTAGAGTGGCAGAAGCTTAAACCCTAGTTTATGCGTTGCTTCGTAAGGGCTGATTTGGATCCATATGTTTCATGCTATGGTTAGGTTTACCTTAATACATCTGTTGTAGTTGCGATGCTTGCAATAGGGGTTAATAATAAGTGGGATTCTTGTCCAAGTAAGGATAGTACCCAAGCACCGGTCCACCCACATATCAAATTATCAAAGTACCGAACGCGAATCATATGAACATGATGAAAACTAGCTTGACGATAATTCCCATGTGTCCTTGGAAGCACTTTCCTTTATATAAGAGTTTGTCCAGGCTTGTCCTTTGCTACAAAAAGGATTGGGCCATCTTTCTGCACCTTATTTACTTGCATTACTTGTTACTCGTTACAAATTACCTTATCACAAAACTATCTGTTACCGATAATTTCAGTGCTTGCAGAGAATACCTTACTGAAATCTGTTTATCATTTCCTTCTGCTCCTCGTTGGGTTCGACACTCTTACTTATCTAAAAGGCTACGATAGACTCCCTACACTTGTGGGTCATCAAGACTCTTTTCTGGCACCGTTGCCAGGGAGTGAAGCGCCTTTGGTAGGTGGAATTTGGTAAGGAAAAATTTATATAGTGTGCTGAAATTTACTATCACTTGTTACTATGGAACATAATCCTTTGAGGGGCTTGTTCGGGGTATCTTCACCCCGACCAGTAGAGAAAAGAGTTGCTCCTCAACCCACTGAACCTACTGAAAATGTGTACTTTGAAATTCCTTCAGGTATGATAGAGAAACTGCTAGCTAATCCTTTTGCAGGAGATGGAACATGGCATCCCGATTTACACTTCATCTATGTGGATGAAGTTTGTGGATTATTTAAGCTTGCAGGTATGCCCGAGGATGTTATCAAGCAGAAGGTCTTCCCTTTATCTTTGAAGGGAGATGCATTGACATGGTATAGGCTATGTGATGATATGGGATCATGGGACAATAAGCGATTGAAATTGGAATTTCATCACAAGTTTTATCCTATGCATCTTGTTCATCGTGATCGTAATTATATATATATATATTTTGGCCTCACGAAGGAGAAAGCATCACTCTAGCTTGGGGGAGGCTTAAGTCAATGTTATATTCATGCCTCGATCATGAGCTCTCAAGAGAAATGATTATTCAAAATTTTTATGCTCGGCTTTCTCTCAGTAATCGCTCCGTGCTCGATACTTCTTGTACTGGATCTTTTATGATGAAGACTATTGAATTCAAATGGGATTTATTGGAAATAATTAAACGCAACTCTCAAGATTGGGACCTCGACGAAGGTAAGGATTCGGGTATAACACCTAAGTTTGATTGTGTTAAATCTTTTATGGATACCGATGCTTTCCATGAATTTAGCACTGAATATGGACTTGACTCTGAGATAGTAGCTTATTTCTGTGAATCCTTTGCTACTCATGTTGATCTCCCTAAGGAGAAGTGGTTTAAATATAATCCTCCCATTGAAGTAAAGTAGTTGCACCTATAAAAGTTTAAGAAAATACTATCACTTATGATGATCCTATTGTTCGTGCTACTTATATTGAGAAACCACCTTTCCCTGTTAGAATAAAGAATTGCCTAGTAAAATTTCGTAGACAACCCCATGATAAAGAATTACCTAGTAAAGATGAAATTATTGGTCTTGCTTCTATTGTCGTGCCTCCTACTGATCCTTTAGAACAATATTTGCTAGACCATGAAAATGCTATGTTCATAAATGAAAGAAGGGAAAGAGATGAAGTATTCTTTAAACAAGGACCTATTCTGAAACACAACTTGCCTGTTGAAATTCTAGGGGATCCTCCTCCACCCAAGGGTGATCCCGTGTTTGAGCTTAAACGATTGCCTGATACTCTTAAATATGCTTATGTTGATGAAAAGAAGATATATCATGTTATTATTAGTGCTAACCTTTCAGAGCATGAAGAATAGAGATTATTGAAAACTCTAAAGAAGCACCGTGCTGCTATTGGATATACTCTTGATGATCTTAAGGGCATTAGTCCCACTCTATGTCAACACAAAATAAATTTGGAGAAAGACGCCAAACCAGTTATTGATCACCAACGACGGCTAAATCCTAAGATGAAAGAAGTGGTAAGAAAAGAAAAGACTACTTTTACTTTCCCTTTCGGTAGCTTTGCTTATAGACGTATGCCTTTTGGTTTATGTAATGCACCTGCTACCTTTCAAAGATGCGTGATGGCTATATTCTCTGACTTTTGTGAAAAGATTTGTGAGGTTTTCATGGATGATTTCTCTGTTTATGGATCCTATTTTGATGATTGCTTGAGTAACCTTGATCTAGTTTTGCAGAGATGTGAAGAAACTAACCTTGTCTTGAATTGGGAGAAGTGCCACTTTATGGTTAATGAAGGTATTGCCTTGGGGCATAAAATTTCTGAAGGAGGTATTGAAGTTGATAAAGCTAAAGTTGATGCTATTGAAAAGATGTCGTGTCCTAAGGACATCAAAGGTATAAGAAGTTTCCTTGGTCATGCCGGTTTTTATAGGAGGTTCATTAAGGACTTATCAAAAATCTCCCGGCCTCTGACTAACCTATTACAAAAGATATTCCTTTTGTCTTTGATGATGATTGTGTAGAAGCATTTGAAATACATAAGAAAGCTTTGATTTCTGCACCTATTGTTCAGCCACCTGATTGGAATTTACCCTTTGATATTATGTGTGATGCTAGTGATTATGCTGTAGGGGCTATTCTAGGACAAAGAGTTGATAAGAAATTAAATGTTATTCAATATGCTAGTAAAACTCTAGACAATGCCCATAGAAATTATGCTACTACTGAAAAGGAGTTCTTAGCAGTTGTATTTGCTTGTGATAAGTTCAGACCTCATATTGTTGATTCTAAAGTAACTATTCACACTGATCATGCTGCTATTAAATATCTCATGGAAAAGAAAGATGCTAAACCTAGACCTATTAGATGGGTTCTCCTGCTTCAAGAATTTGATTTTCATATTATTTATAGAAAGGGAGCTGAGAATCCCATTGTAGACAACTTGTCTAGGTTAGAGAATGTTCTTGATGACCCACTACATATTGATGATAGCTTTCTTGATGAACAACTAAATGTCATAAATGCTTCTCGTACTGCTCCATGGTATGCTGATTATGCTAATTACATTGTTGCTAAATTTATACCACCTAGTTTCACATACCAGCAAAAGAAACAGTTCTTCTATGATTTAAGACATTACTTCTGGGATGACCCACATCTTTATAAAGAAGGAGTAGATGGTGTTATTAGACGTTGTGTACCTGAGCATGAATAGGAATAGATCTTACGCAAGTGTCACTCTGAAGCTTATGGAGGACACCATGCTGGAGATAGAATTGCACATAAGGTATTTGTCGTGGAATTGACACATCATATGTCCTAGCAAAAGGACTTAGTCGTAGGGCCATCGCAACTAGGAAGCTTAAAGGGGTTAGTCGGGACAAAGGACACGAGAGGTTTTATACTAGTTTGTCCCCTTACGATGAAGGTAAGAGCCTACGTCTAGTTGTGTTAGAATTGCTGGGGTTTCGATGACCAGGGAGCAAATCCGCTTTGCCTAGATTCGAGTTGTTGTTTCTTGTCCTAAGCCGTCGCCGGGTCGTCCCCTTATATACATGGGTTGACGCCTGGTGGCCTACAAAGTCTCGGCCGGCTCATAAAATGTGTCCGGCTCGGTGACTTCTTTATATGCCTTTCTTTACAAATCTTTCTTTTCATACGGCGGGTTACAATATTGGGCCTCAAGCCGCCTCTAGGCTTTAGTCCTTCTACAAGTCTTAATAAACTATCACCTTGAATATTACGGGGCTTCTTTTGTAACCCGTCATTGGGGTTGACCCGGCCCCTCCTGGGCGGGTCATACCTGGTAGCTATATTCCCAACATTAGGCCCCAGGTTGACTTGAACTTTGTTCTTTTCAATCTTCAATACTTAGACGAAATCCATCTTCCTCTCTCTGTGAAAATTCTGTAACCCGCCATGATGTCATCTTCTGAAAACACAAAAAACTGTTATGATGTCATCCTCAACGGATCTTTATCTTTTAATGTCTTCCGAGAATCGAGGCGTCCGTTTAGTTGGATAATCATTATTTGGGTCTTCCTTGATTTTCGCGCCTGCCTGTCTGCTTATCCTCTTATAAATAGGCACGACCAGGTCTTTCTCATTCTTCCCTCTCTTCATCTTCTTCCTCTCGCAACCCCACCACTGCTCGAGCTCCGCCGTCGCCGCAGAGTACCTCGTCTTCGTCGGTCTTGGCTGCTGCATCAACCGGAATTAGTGCAGAGAACGGCGGCGACTCTCCACGGAAGATTCGTGGCTATAAGTGTTTGCCCTCCTGTTCCTCAGATCCGCATTAGGGTTTCTAGGTTTTCTGCGTGTTCTTCACAGTTCATCTCAGTTTCTTCATAGTTCTTCCACTGCAGCTTCTTCTTGATCCAAAAGAACACATACTCGTGCAGTAGTTGTTTTGTACCCACTCTTGATACCAGTAGATCCCTTTTTCTGGTAGAAAGGCCACATTAGAACTCACGAACTCAACGGCGCTAGATTTTTAGGTCTAGAATATTTTCCATTTTGAACGGCCATTTGATCCATAATAATATCAAAAATTTATGAAACTTGTTTGTCTCAACACTTGGCCAATTCTGTTTCTGTCATTTCTCAAATATCTGTAGTCATGGCAGCTTATTGCACCGACTCACTTTTCCCTATATGACATTAGCCCTTATTTAAGCCGCAATTACTCTTTTGCACCATCATCATTTAACTACACCATTACCATTGAATTGAACCGACATGTTACTTTCTTTTTAGCTCGTCTTTTAATCATCATGCCGTCAAAAGCATCGACTATCTGCAACTGGGTCCCCTCCACAGTAATTGAGGATAACTTGAAGGAATTCTTCACCATAGGATTTTTTCCAGGGAAGAATGTTATGTCTTACCGTGCACCTGACCCGTACAAGGAACGACCTAATCCAAAAGGCGGTGAAGTTATTGTCTTCTCTGACCACATGAATCATGGTTTTTCACCACCCGGCTCAAAGTTCTTCAGAGACGTTCTTCATTTTTTCAAACTTCACCCTCAAGATCTTGGTCCCAATTCCATATCCAATATCTACAACTTCCAAGTTCTTTGTGAGGTGTATCTTCAAGAAGAGCCGATTGTGGAACTCTTCAGAGAGTATTTTTATCTGAACCGCCAGAACGAGTGTACCAATGGCCCTAGCTTGGAACTTGGTGGAATCTCAATTCAGCACCGACAGGGTGTTGTATTTCCCTTAATAGTCTTACAGAGTCATCCCAAAGATTGGAATTAGACCTGGTTCTATTGTCAAGATACGTCTCCAGCCAACGAAAAACCACTGCCGGGTTATCGCGCGGAGCGTCTGTATTCCAAGTTTGTGCTCCTTGATAAGCTTACCTCCACTGAACGTAAGAAGCTTATTACATCTATTAAGAGGATTAATGCCTTATTGGGGAATGGCTTAACCGGAGTTGACTTGACCCGTTGTTGGGTCTCGTGGCGGGTCATCCCTCTAAGCTGCCGATCCAAATTGATGTATGACTATGGCGGAGGCCCAGATGACTCTCTTCATCACACCTCCATTCAACTAACTGAAAAAGATATTGTTTCAATGTCAACCCTCCTGGTGAACGGCAAATATGAAGACTGCAGTAAAGTCGGGTTAAACCCCTTTTGCAAAATTAACCCGACGCCAGAGGTAAAAAACCCCTGACCTCTTTCTCTTTGTATTTTCCTCGGCAGTTTTAAATACCTGCATGACCTTTTATCTTGTTTACAGGTCAAATCTGACTTCTGGAGCCAAGTATGACCTTGAAGCCGCCAAGAAGGCTAGAGCCGCCGCCATAGCCGCCAAGAAGACGACCCGGAGGTCCAAGAAGAAAAAGAACACCGCTGAGGACCTGTTAAAGCTTGATGATGATTCTGAGTCGGAGGTAGCCCTTGACTCCCTTGGCCAGTTTTTTAATAACCTTATTGACACTGACTATTGCCAGGACGACACGGGGGCCAGCCAGGCCATAGAAGAAGAGGTAGCTATTTCCTCTGACTCAGCCCATTTGCCAAGACAGAAACTTTGACTGGTAACCTGGAAAGTAAGGTTTTCGCACCCTTTGGCTTATTTGGACCCTCATTTTCTTTTGAAAAAGCAGCAACATGAAAGCCGCCGTCAGGCCCGGAACGACGATGAACCGCCTTCCGTTTTACAACAAACTCCTCGAAAACACCAGAATGAGGTCTCTTTTATCTTCATGTTCTGCTTTTATTAATGAGTCTATTCTCTTGCATTACTAACTTTATTTTACCTTTGCAGGAGGTTTCTCGCTCTTCTGGCGACTCATCGCAGACTCAATTTCCGGCTTTCAAGACTGCCCCTGGGTAAGGAAAAATTGTCTTTCCTCTGCATCTTTAAAATTACACCATTGTACTAATTGTCTCATAAAATCTTTCTTAGTGGTCAAGCCAAGTCCAAGAAGGCCAAAATGAGTAAACCGACGGAAGACCCGTCAGTTCTTGCACCTGAACCGGCCATTCCAACTTCTCCCCCTCGAACTGAAGCACCAGAAGACCCAGCTTCTGATACTCAATTGGATCCTCCTGAGCCGTCAGCTAATGATACCATTGTTAACCCCTCTACTGCCAGACCATCCAATTCAGCTAACCTGCCATCATCTTCTGATCATGACGTTCTGATCACTGGTAGCCGTTTTGTTGAACCGGGGACTCCCACTATGTTAGCTCAGCACACTGCTAAACAAGAAGCCTTGGAGAGACAGAAAGTGCGTTTTGATATCTCTCACTACACTCATCTGAATGCTAGTGACATATTGTCCGGCTATCTCAGCCATGTTCATTCCAGCCATGAGTCAGAAATTGAGATGGTCAAGCAATTGCAGCTGAAATATGAGGTATGTTCTTCGGTTTACTTATACTCTGCCAGCCCCCAAGTCTTCAGATGATGAACCTGAATGATCTCGAGACTTTATGATATAGATTGATTCTTTCTCTCTAAGTTTTTAAAAAGTCCAACAAAATAGTGTAAACTTCACCTGTAGTCCCCAAGGGCCGGCTCAATTTATCATAAATGAACTGGTACTTAACTTCATAACTGTCTTTTGCCAGTCCCAATAAATATTGTAGTCCGGTTTAATCTTGAGAAACTTTCTAAATATCATGCATTATCCCCCAAGGTCCAAGTGCTGTTACTTTGTAAGGCACTTGGGACTTGAAATATATAAGAGTCATAAAAAATTGCTTTGGCAGACATTAGCCCCCAAGTGTCAAGTGGTATTGCGGTGCATAGTACTTAAGACTTGAACCTTTATAACTTGTAATTTAAGCCTTGACACACCTGTGTATGTTTTGTAGAATGCCCTATCTGAATTGGGCTCCCAATTAACTGATGCAAAGACCTGACTGGCGGATCAAGAGGCAGAAATCAAGTCTGCTGATTCTAAACTTCAATTGAGTCTTTCTGAGACAGAAAAATTGAAGACCAGTTTGACGGCAAAGAAGAAATCCTGGGCCGAAGAAAAGACACTACTGATACAACATGCTGAGAAAGGTGAAGCGGCTCTTGAAGAGGTTACCACGGAACTCACTGGCTTGAAGAACTGGGTGTCTCAAATGGTCTCCGCCATCCTTGGTAAGTCATCTGTGTTAATCACTTATGCCTTCTTTTTACCCGGAATATAAACCGCCTGCTGACTCTTTGTTTAAAAAAAATTCACAGGTCCACGAAGCAAAAACCTGAGCCAAGATAGTGTGAGCAAATTGAAAGCAGTTTATACCTTAGTGGAGCAGTTGTATACTGGTGCTCAACGAGCACTTGCTGCTATCTCTCCTGCCAACCAAGGACCCAATCGGTTGAGCGATGTCTTGAAGAAATTGTCAATCTTACCCGCCATGTTTCAAGAGGTCAAACGATCCTGTGGCAGAGCCGGAGCCCTGACTGCCCTGCGCCGCTCCAAAGCCTGGGTGCCAGATCTAGACCCGGCGGATGTAGCTAGGGGGTACCCTACCGTGAAGGAAGACGGGACTCTATTTGAGCAGGATGACTTCATTGCCTGTGTGAGGGGAGTTCGACCTCAAGCCACCGTTCTTGGAGATGATACCAACGTTGATAAATATCAGCCGGGTTTTGATTTGGAGAATAAGAAGATGGCGACTCCCTCTTATAAAGTGACGGATCTTATCCCGCCGGTTCACCAACACACATTTTCCCCAGAGATTGACCCGGCCGGCTTAATTGATGATGAGGCTGAGTTCATTGCTCTGAACGGCTTTGACTGGTCTAATTCCAGCTTTCAACCAGTGGAGGGAGATGAATCGGACACGGGGAGTCGTAACCATCTGAACAATCCTGTTTTAGCTTAGGACATGTCTTAAGAGAGAAAAACAGTAACCTTTTGGGCTCTTAATGCCTTGTAATAGGTTAGTTTTAAAAACCTGCATATTTTGCCTATGCCATCGTGCATAAGATGCCGTGTGTGACTCTTTGCTCCTGATGTCAATATATGCATCACATCTATGGTTACATCTGCAATGTTTTAACTTTGCTCCTACAAAAAATGAAAGAGCTGGTCTGGCGGTTTAACACTGGACGGGTCAAAAACACCTGGTATATGTCTTTATTTGAAAAGATAAATAAGGACGAAAAAACATGTTCGTGAACAACACTGTCATACCTGTGTTTCTGGACTGCCGGTTTTCATGATCTGGATGATGAGGTTGATGACCCAATCTTTTTGAGAAGTCAATGCTTCCATACACCTGATGACTATCATGCCTTTGGCAGCTTATTGTCAAATAATCATGCCGACTTAAATAGAAACCATACTGATAATTTAAATTTGAGACAATAAGAAACCAGTACGACAAAATAGCAGATCAAAGAAAATATAAATTTTGGGGTTTCTGATTCGAATACGATTAGTAAATCGGACCAAAGGGGTTAAGCTAAGACTCGAATACGATCATATAGCCCCTAGTGGCTTTGGCATTGTGCCGATCAAGAGGGTACTGACAGCTATGTTCTCTTTGGTTCGAATATGACCTATGTTTGAACAGGAAGCCCCCAAATGACCTTGAGAGGTTTTTAACAACCCTTATTCGAATACGATCAAAGTCAGACCCAAAAGGGGTTAAGCTACGATTGAGATACGACCAAGAAGCCCCCTAGTGAGTTTGGCTTTGAGCCGATCAAGAGGGTTACGACAGCTATGTTCTCTTTGGTTCGAATATGACCTATGTTTGAACAGGAAGCCCCCAAGTGACCATGAGGTTTACAGCTAGATTCGAATACGATCATAAGCCGGACCAAAAAAGGTGAAGCTAGATTCGGATACGATCAGCCCCCTTTCTGGTCATTTTTAAACAATAAAAACAATAAAAATAATAAGGATATATGATCATTGAAAGGGGAAAAGGACAGAGGTCCTGATTTATTACTTATCATGATATATACAACGTCAAAGTATTTACCTGACGAGAGCCGGTGGCTTAAGTATAGTATGGACGAAGTTGAGCAATGTTCCACGGCCGACGGGTCTCCTCCTCCGACTTACGTGAGTCTTTGTGCTCTCGAACGTCAATGAGGTAATATGACCCGTTGTTTAAGTTCTTGCTGACCACAAAAGGTCCTTCACAAGGCGGGGATAATTTGTGTGCATCAGACAGATCCTGGATGAGCCGGAGCACCAGGTCACCTTCTTGAAAGGTTCTGGACTTAACCCGGCGGCTGTGATAATGACGCAGATCGTGTTGATAAATTGCTGATCGAGCCGCCGCCAAGTCTCTCTCCTCATCTAACAAGTCAAGTGCATCCTATCAGGCTTGTTCATTATTAGCTTCAACGTAAGCCGCTACGCAAGGCAAGTCATGACGGATGTCACTGGGCAACACTGCTTCCGCCCCATAAACCATGAAAAAAGGTGTATAACCTGTAGACCTGTTAGGAGTGGTGTTGATACTCCACAGCACCGAGGGTAATTCCTCTACCCAACAACCCGGCGTCCGTTGTAAGGGAACCATAAGCCGGGGCTTGAGACCTTTTAAGATTTCCTGATTTGCTCTCTCAGCCTGACCATTGGATTGAGGGTGAGCTACGGAAGAAATATCAAGCCGGATATGCTCACGTTGACAAAACTCCTCCATAGCACCTTGGGACAAATTAGTGCCATTGTCAGTGATAATGCTGTGTGGAAAACCAAAGTGAAAAATCACCTTTTTCATGAACTGAACCGCCGTGGCTGCATCACACTTACTCACTAGCTCTGCCTCAACCCATTTCGTGAATTTGTTAACTGCCACTAAAAGATGTGTCTTTTTATCCTTAGATCTTTTGAAAGGTCCAACCATGTCAAGCCCCCAGACTGCAAACGGCCAAGTGATTGGAATCATCCGCAACTCTTGAGCCGGCACATGCGCTCGTCGTGCAAATTTTTGACATCCATCACACCTACTGACCAGATCCACTGCATCAGCGTGAGCCGTCAACCAATAAAAACCATGACGAAAAGCTTTGGCCACAAGAGACTTTGACCCGGCGTGATGACCACAATCCCCTTCATGAATCTCACGGAGTAGTTCTTGACCTTCTTCAGGAGAAACACAACGCTGAAATGCTCCAGTGACGCTACGATGATACAGCTCCCCGTCAAAAATCATCATTGACTTGGACCGCCGGGTTATCTGCCGTGCCAGGGTCTCGTCCTCTAGCAACTCGCCCCGGGTCATGTAAGCCAAGAACGGTATTGTCCAATCTGGAATAACATGAGTAGCCACCACTAACTATGCTTTTGGGTCAGGAATGGCCAAATCTTCCTCTGTAGGCAACTTAACAGACGGGTTTTGTAAAACATCCAAAAAGGTGTTAGGGGTACCGGCTTATGCTGAGATACCAACCGGCTTAAGGCATCGGCTGCTTCGTTCTTTCTGCGGTCAATGTGTTCCACTAGATAACCCTTAAAATGCCCTGCAACAACGTCGACCTCGCGGCAATAAGCAGCCATGAGAGGATCTTTGGAATCCCACTTGCCTGACACCTATTGAGCCACCAAATCTGAATCGCCAAGGCATCAGACCTGGCTCAAACTCATCTCTTTAGCCATTCGAAGACCATGGAGCAAGGCTTCATATTCTGCGGTGTTATTAGTATAAGGAAACATCAATCGCAACACATAACAAAACTTGTCACCTCGAGAAGAAGTTAAAACAACTCCAGCCCCCGAGCCTTCCAACTGTCTGGACCCATCAAAGTGAATCGTCCAATATGTGTTGTCTGGTTTCTCCTCTGGCATCTGCAACTCTGTCCAGTCATTAATGAAGCCAACCAACGCTTGAGATTTGATCGCAGTAAGTGGCACATACTTCAAACCATGAGACCCAAGTTCAATAGCCCACTTAGCGACTCGTCCTGTGGCTTCTCTATCTTGAATGGTGTCACCTAGAGAAGCAGAGCTAACCACAGTAATTGGGTGACCCTGAAAGTAATGTTTGAGTTTCCGACTTGCCATGAACACCCCATAAACGAGCTTCTGCCAATGTGGATATCTTTGTTTAGATTCAATCAGCACCTCATTGACATAGTAAATCGGTCGTTGGACCGGATGTTCCTTGCCAGCCTCCTTGCGCTCCACCACAATGGCCACACTGGCAGCACGTGAGTTAGCAGCTACATATAATAACAACGGCTCTTTCTCAACCGGAGCAGCAAGAACCGGCGGTTCAGCGAGCTGTTTCTTCAAATCCTCAAAAGCAGAGTTAGCAGCATCACTCTAGACAAA
Source organism: Triticum urartu (assembly GCF_003073215.2). Lineage (NCBI taxonomy): Eukaryota > Viridiplantae > Streptophyta > Magnoliopsida > Poales > Poaceae > Triticum > Triticum urartu. The sequence continues at coordinate 360,007,071 of NC_053022.1, read as the reverse complement.
GTCATCCGCCTTTTTCATCATTTGATACAAAGGCATCTCCTTCTCCCCTAACCGGCTTATGAACTGGCTTAAGGCAGCAACGTGACCCGCTAGCCACTGAACGTCATTGATGCACACCAGCTTGGCTAGAGACGTGATTGCCTTAATTTTCTCTGGGTTAGCCTCAATACCTCTGTTAGACACCAAAAAACCCAAGAGTTTGTCGGCTGGGACTCCAAACACACACTTGGCCGGGTTAAACATCATCTTGTAGACCCGGAGGTTATCAACGGTTTCCTTCAGATCTGTTACCAAGGTTTCCTTATCTCTGGAATTCACCACTATATCATCCACATAAGCATGAACATTATGCCCAATCTGATTGTGAAGGTAATTCTGCACACACCGTTGATAAGTCGCCTGGGCACTCTTAAGCCCAAAAGGCATAGACACATAGCAGAAGGCTCCGACGGAGTGATGAAAGCTATCTTCTCCTGATCCTTGACTGCCATCTTGATATGATGATAACCTGAATAGGCATCCAGAAAACTCAAACGCTCACAACCCGCCGTAGCATCAATGATCTGATCAATACGAGGGAGAGCAAAAGGGTTAGCCGGACCAGCTTTGTTCAAATCAGTGTAGTCCACACACATACGCCAGGTGCCGTTTTTCTTGAGTACAAGCACCGGGTTAGCCAACCACTCTGGGTGAAAAACTTCCACAATGAAACTGGCCGCCAAGAGCCAGGCCACCTCTTCTCCAATTGCCTTGCGCCTTTCCTCGTTAAACCGCCGAAGGAACTGCTTGACCGGCTTAAACTTCGGATCAATGTTAAGAGTGTGCTCAGCGAGTTCTCTTGGGACACCTGGCATGTCAGAAGGTTTCCATGCAAAAATGTCCCAGTTCTCACGGATGAACTCGATGAGCGCGCTTTCCTATTTTGGATCCAAGTTGGCACTGATGATGAACTGTTTGGATGAGTCGCCAGGCACAAAATCAACCATTTTGGTGTCATCAGCTAACTTGAATTTCAACACCGATTCATGCTCTGTAGTTGGCTTCTTCAAAGACGTCATGTCTGCCGGGTCAACATTATCTTTATAAAACTTTAACTCCTCTATTGCACAAACAGACTCAGCATAGGCGGCATCTCCTTCTTCACACTCCAGGGCTATTTTCCGGCTTCCATGTACCGTGATGGTGCCTTTATAACTGGGCATCTTGAGCTGTAGATACACATAGCACGGTCGAGCCATGAACTTGGCATAAGCCGGCCGTCCAAACAGAGCATGATATGGGATTTTGATCTTAACCACCTCAAAAGTTAACTTCTCGGCCCTGGAATCATATTCATCCCAAAGGCTACTTCTAGCTCAATCTTACCAACTGGGTATGCCGACTTACCAGGCACAACACCATGAAAAACAGTGTTGGATTGTTTAAGACTCTTATCCGTCAACCTCATCCGATGAAACGTCTCATAATAGAGGATGTTGATGCTACTGCCTCCATCCATGAGCACCTTAGTGAATTTATATCCACCAACCTGAGGTGCCACCACCAAGGCTAAGTGACTTGGATTATCAACCCGGGGAGGGTGATCTTCTCTGCTCCACACAATAGGTTGTTCTAACCACCTCAAATATCATGGAATCACCGGATCAATGGCATTGACAGCCCTCTTATGAAGCTTCTGGTCCCTCTTACATAAACTAGTGGTAAATACATGGTACTGCCCACTATTCAACTGTTTTGGGCTGCTCTGATACCCGGACTATTGCTGCTATTGCTGCTAATTACCTTGGCCAGGTTGTGGATTATAACCTTCCTGGTTACCCGGATGGCCCTGACCATGAAAACCGCCCCCGCCTGAACCGGCGCCCGGGCCATGAAAGCCGCCTCCGCCTGAACTGCCGCCAGGCCCGTGACTACCATCAAACATGTTGGAATTTTTAAATGCTTTCATGATCGTACAGTCCTTCCACAGATGGGTAGATGGCTTCTCCTGGGTGCCGTGTCTTGGACAAGGTTCATTCAATAGTTGTTCGAGGGTGGGACCTGACCCGCCTGATCGAGGAGGTGGCCTACCCTTGCGCCGTTGATTGTCGCCCTGTGTATTGGTGTTAGCCAAAAACTCATCAGCCTTATGTTTATTACCTCCTTGATTTGCCGGGTTATGCTGGTGACCCTTGGTGTTGCCGTTCTTCTTTCCCTTCCCTGTTTTCTCTTCATGAGACACGGGATCCTTGGTACTGTCAGAATCATCATATTTGACCAGGGCCGCTATCTACTGGCCCATGTTGTTACAGTCACGCTTGAGCCGCCCCAGCTTCTGCTTCAGAGGTTAAAAACTGCAATTTTTCTCCAACATTAAGACTGCAGAGCCGGCATCCATCTTATCAGATGAATGTATTATCTCCTTGACTCGGCGCACCCAATGGGTCGTGGACTCACCTTCCTCTTGTTTACAATTAGTTAGGTACACGATTGACATAGGTTGTTTACATGTGTCCTTGAAATTCTGAATGAACCGGGCCTTGAACTCCGCCCATGAGCTGATGGAATTGGGTGGCAATCCTTTCAACCAAGTGCGACCCGTTCCATCCAACATCATAGTAAAATACTTAGCCATTGCTGCATCGCTGACCTCCAACAACTCCATCGCCATCTCATAACTTTCAATCCATGCCCCAGGCTGCAAGTCGGCTGTGTAATTAGGCACCTTACGAGGCCCCTTAAAGTCTTTTGGCAAGCGCTCATTACATATAGCCGGCACCAGGCAAGGGACATCTCTTGTTCTGGTGGCTACTCCTGCCTCAACAGAGGTTGCCAGATAGACTGGAAAAGCCTGATGAGCCTCCTGCTCAGCTGCCAGTTGAACCGCCCGCTCAGCCTCTTGACGGATTCTCTCCTGATCTGCCAAGTTAAGGGCTCCATGCTGCGCCGGCCCATGCCTGCGCGGTTGGTTACGGCGTTGACCGTTGCTCGACATGGCGGCCGAGTCCATATGCCTACTATAGCTCGGGCTCCAGCTTGGGCGAGGGGTTGAATGGATTCTGTCTCGACTGTAAGAGTATGCATCCTACTGCGCCAGAGCCGTCTGAAGAAGTTCTCTCACCCTTCGTGTTTCAATTGCTGTCGGAGAGTCGCCTTCCATCAGGAGAGCCGCCAAATGAGCCGGCGCAGCAATGAGATTTTCCAAAGGATTAGAGAAGTGACCCGGTGGTATTGGTGTGTAATGAGGCGGAGCGGTATTCATACGAGGAGGTTCCATGGCCCGTGGTTGAACCGGCGCCCCGGGTGTCGTGATCCGGTTTGCCTCCGGCGGGTTACTTGGACCGGCCCCAGGTGTGTGGAAAAGGTTCCTAGGATCGTATGTCAGAGGCATACGTGACTGAGTTTTCTGGTGCCTTCTCCTCATAACCTCGTTTGACGCGTTCAGATCCACCGAGAGCCGGAAAGTCTCCGCTTGAAGCTGCTGAGCACGAGCATCCAAAGCCGCCCGCTCCGCGGCCATCCTAACCTCTTCTGCTTTTAAATTTTCTTTGGCCTGTGCCATCTCTTCGCGTACCTGTGCCACCTCCGCGTCATGCTGGGCCTTATCCACCGGCTCCACCACAGCAGTCAACAGAGTCGTCAACTTATCCATGAGGTCCATTTGCATCTGAGCCAGGGGCGCGCGGGGTCTCCTGACCCGGCCACTGCCGACCCGGTGGTTGTTGCTGCTGCAGCCGTGGAATTCTGCCCGGGTTGAGTGCCAGCCATGAAGACTACGGTTCGATTCGGCGGCTCAAAGGGGTCCGGAATACTGCTGCCATCGGAACAGCCCCCAAGCATGCCATCTTGTAGTTGGTACAAAGAATCTGTCTCGCCTGTTGATGATGTAGCGTCAGAACAGATGGCCGTCTCACCGCCATGGAGGGCATGCCTTTGTGGGTTGCATCCATGGAGGTGAATACTCTGAAGGATCAGCGGATGGCCGTCTCACCGCCATCCGCTGATCCTTCAGAGTATTCACCTCCATGGATGCAACCTACAAAGGCATGCCTCATGGCAGGTTGAGCCCGGGAGGATCTCGCACGCTGAGCCGTCTCGACGAGGTTGGTGTGGACGTCCGGCTCATGGTCTGACTCGCCGATCCGGCCGATGAAGACATGGATTCCGCTGAAGGGGACCCGGTACCCATACTCAATTGAGCCAGCCTCGGGGCCCCAACCTTCATCGTCGATGTAGAGCTTGCCGCGACGACTCTTGGTCATCCGGCCCACAGTGTACCCCTTGAGCCCTTCGAAGTTGCCCTTCAAGAACTCAAATCTACCATGCGCTGGCCCCATGGTGGGTGCCAACTGTCGTGGAATTGACACGGCAGATGTCCCAGCAAAAGGACTTAGTCGTAGGGCCATCGCAACTAGGAAGCTTAAAGGGGTTAATCGGGACAAAGGACACGAGAGGTTTTATACTAGTTCGGCCCCTTACGATGAAGGTAAAAGCCTACGTCTAGTTGTGTTAGAATTGTTGGGGTTTCAATGACCAGGGAGAAAATCCGCTTTGCCTGGCTTCGAGTTGTTGTTTCTTGTCCTAAGCCGCCGTCGGGTCGTCCCCTTATATACATGGGTTGACGCCTGGCGGCCTACAGAGTCCCGGCCGGCTCATAAAACGTGTCCGGCTCGGTGAATTCTTTATATGCATTTCTTTACAAGTCTTTCTTTTCATACAGCGGGTTACAATATTGGGCCTCAAGCCGCCTCTGGGCTTTAGGCCTTCTACAAGTCTTAATAAACTATCACCTTGGATATTACGGGGCTTCTTTTGTAACTTGCCATTGGGGTTGACCCGGCCCCTCCTGGGCGGGTCATACCTGGTAGCTATATTCCCAACAGTATTGCAATCCGGTTTTTATTGGCCTAGTATCTTCAAGGATGCCCGTAAGTTTGTCTTGTCTAGTGATGAATGTCAAAGAATTGGTAATATTAGTAGACGTCAAGAAATGCCTATGAATTATTCACTTGTTATTGAACCATTTGATGTTTGGGGCTTTGATTATATGGGACCTTTTCCTTCCTCTAATGGGTATACACATATTTTAGTTGCTGTTGATTACGTTACTAAGTGGGTAGAAGCTATTCCAACTAGTAGTGCTGATCATAACACCTCTATTAAGATGCTTAAAGAAGTTATTTTTCCGAGGTTTTGAGTCCCTAGATATTTAATGACTGATGGTGGTTCACATTTTATTCATGGTGCCTTTCGTAAAATACTTGCTAAGTATGATGTTAATCATAGAATTGCATCTCCATATCACCCGCAGTCTAGTGGTCAAGTAGAACTTAGCACTAGAGAGCTTAAGTTAATTTTGCAAAAGACTGTTAATAGATCTAGAAAGAATTGGTCCAAGAAACTTGATGATGCACTATGGGCTTATAGAACTGCATATAAAAATCCTATGGGTATGTCCACGTATAAAATGGTTTATGGTAAAGCATGTCACTTACCTCTTGAATTAGAACATAAGGCATATTGGGCTATTAAAGAGCTCAACTATGACTTCAAACTTGCCGGTGAGAAGAGGCTTTTTGACATTAGCTCACTTGATGAATGGAGAACCTAGGCTTATGAAAATGCCAAGCTGTTTAAAGAAAAAGTTAAAAGATTGCATGACAAAAGGATACAAAAGCATGCGTTTAATGTAGGTGATTATGTATTGCTATACAACTCTCGTTTAAGATTTTTTGCAGGCAAACTTCTCTCTAAATGGGAAGGTCCTTATGTCATCGAGGAGGTCTATCATTCCGGTGCCATAAAAAACAACAACTTGAAGTCACAAATACGAGGGTGGTGAACGGTCAAAGAATCAAACATTATATCTCAGGTAATCCCATAAATGTTGAAACTAATATTATTGAAACCGTATCCCTGGAGGAATACATAAGAGACACTTTCCAGAATGTTTTAGACTCCGAAAAGGAATAGGTACATGGTACGGTAAGTAAACCGACTCCAAAATAGTTCTAATGGCAATTTTTCTCTGTTTTGGAATATTTGAGAAAATAGGAAAATAAGAAGCAGACCGGAAAGGACATGGGGCTTCCACGAGGGTGGAGGGCGCGCCATACCCCCCTGGGCACCTCCTGTGCTCTCCGGACTCCGTTTTCTTGCACGATACTTATTTTGGTCGGTAAAAATTCACTATATAATCTCCCGAAGGTTTTGACCATCGTATCACGCAAATATCACCTGTCTTTGTTTCGAGCTGTCCTGCTGCAGATTTGAGAAACATGTCATCCCACGATTCGGAAGGAGAAAGCTATGTGGCTGATTACCTTATAGATCCTAAGGTCTATGGGGATGTGGAGCATTGTGGTTGGACTATGGACGAAGAAGAGGACTATGAACCTAAGTGAAAGGAGGAGACGAGCTCAGATGAAGATGAAGTCCCACTACCTCAACCTGGGGACATGCATGTGGAGTTCAAAAAGTCAAGTCTCCCGGATAGAACGAAGAAACCTAAGATTGAGTTTATCCCTTTTCGCCTCTTGCAGGAAAACAAGCAGGAATTATGCAAAAAGATACTAAGCCTAGAGTAGGAGATCGATGACTTGAGGGATCAAAATTATGTCCTCAAGCGCAAATTAAGGAAGAAGCCTACACCATCAACAAAACCATCATCTTCTTCACCAACAAAGAAGAACTGAGCATCGGGTATGGGCACTCCCCTTGGAAACCGCCAAGCTTGGGGGAGTGCCCCGGTATCGTATCACCATCACTTTTAACTTTACCGTTTTTCTTAGTTCGATCCTTTTGATAATATCTGGATCTAGTAGAATAAAGTTTTAGTATGATCTAGTTGTGAGTTTTGCTTTATGATCTTCTTATGTAATCGAGTTCGTGAGTTATATATAACACTACTAGGAAAAGACTTATACATAGAAGTTTACCAGTGGCGTGTATTATGGACCCCACGCTACTGATAATTACCAGTAGCTTCTATTATAAAGCACGCTGCTGGTACAACATGGTAGTAGCGTTGGTTTTTGGAGGCCACGCTACTGGTAAGTTTGCCACAGCACACCACCCGACCAAAAAATATTAGCAGCATTTGTTGTCTAACCAGCGCTACTGTTAAGAAAGTAGCTGTAGCGCCTGTGCACCTAGACGCGCTACTGCTATTTCTTCTATGGGTAAACTTATACCAGTAGCGTTGTTTTTGTACAAGCACTCGAGCTAGTTTTACGTACCAACAGATATTTTGGCTGGCACTCATAGCAGTAGCATGCTTTGGCACCCCGCTCTACTGCTGTGGTCGCCACCCACCTACCACCTTTCCCCTCCTTCCTCCCCTTTCTTCTTCCTCTCCCCCTTCCTTTCTCCCCCTTTCCTTGCACCTTGCTTGTTCCATTCAATGCTCCCCCTCCACCACCCCTCCATTAGAGCCCTCCCTCCCCCTCTTCTTTGCCCTCCACCACCCCCTCTTCTTTGCCCTCCACCACCCCCTCTTATTTGCCCTCCACCACCCCCTCTTCTTTGTGCCCTCCACCACCACCCCCTCCATTAATGCCCTCCCCCCTCTTCTTTGCCCTCCACCCCCTTCCATTAATGCCTTCCCTCTCCTCTCCCCCTAGCTAGCTCTCTCTCTCCCTAGCTAGCTAGCTAGTTAGAGCTATATATCTAGAGCTACTAGGTAATTTAGAAGAAAGGTGCTTGATATCCCTCTCAACACATAGGTGAGCAAAAAAAAGGTGTTTGTGTGGATAGGATTGCAACTATATATATATGGGCAATATGAGAATATATATACCGATTTGTGTGTGGCATAATTTGAGTTTCCTACATTGTGTATTTCATGAAATAATGTGGGTGACATGAGTTGCCTATGTTTTGCCAAAATGTCGATTCAATTCCGTTTCGGCGAATTTCGGGCAAACTCAATATGTCCTATGTTTAGGGAAGGTCATGCTGAATTTTTGTATGAATTTGATCCATGCATGCATATATACATGGTTATAATATTTGCTCCGCGCGCAGGTGATCATGAAGGTCAATGGAAGGATGGTGGAAAGATACTAGCAATCCGCTGTGGACGACATGTATGAAAAAAGACTGAAGGATGTTTTATGTCCGTGTCAAAAATGCAAAGGAATTGTCAGGCCCGACCCCTTTGAGGGTGGCACATTCAAGGCGCACCTGCTCATGCATGGTTTCATGCATGGCCATACTCGGTGGTGTCGGATTTCGGGTTCCGGCAGACCCTTGAGGTTCGAACACTAGGGTGCGCGCGGAGATTTCGCCCCCTAACTACCTGCACCCCTCCGCCATGCTAGGATCTAAACTAAGGAAAGAACAACACAAGAGACACAGGGTTTATACTGGTTCGGGCCACCGTTGTGGTGTAATACCCTACTCCAGTGTGTGGTGTGGTGGATTGCCTCTTGGGCTGATGATGATGAACAATACAAGGAAGAACAGCCTCACGAGGGTCTGTTCTAGGCTGGGCGATGAAATGCTCGGAGGAGTTCAGTCACCTTTTTTTTTCTCTCTCTCTCTGCTTTCCTCCAACTGACCGACCCTGATTTCGACCCCAGCTTGTTTCTGGGTTGGCTCATTCTCGATCCCCTGGGGGTGGCTAGTCCTATTTATAGAGGCCCTGGTCCTCTCCCCAAATATTGAGCGGGAAGGGAGCCAACAATGGCGGGCTAATTTGAAGGGGGACAGCAAGTATCAGCTATCCTGACAAAGGCAGTCTTCGCCTGTGCAAAGCTCTGGTGGTGGCGCCGTCTTGGGATCCACGGGGACCTCCGTCTCGTAGTCCTCCTGGTCTTGGTCTTGTTGCACCGCAATGGCAACCTTTGCCTGATGCCTCAGCACTCCGCGGCTACGCTTGCCCCCTTTGCACCAAAGAGGGAAGTAGGACGCTGCGTGGGCTGGCACCCGCCTGGCGCCCTGAATCGTCATGGCTTGCGTCATGGGCACCTCGTGAGGTACCCCGCCTTGATCTCTCCGCCTCCTCGTGAGCCAGCCTGACGAGGCCGTGCCTGAGGAAGCTTCGCGTCGTCCGCCCCGCAAGGCTTGGCCCCTCGCGAGGGTCTTGGGTTTGTGTTGGTGAAGACGGGCCGTGCTGGGCCCCCCTTTGAGCCACGCCGCAGGCCGCAGGTAGGCAAGTCTGGGGACCCCCGTTCCCAGAACGCCGATAGTAGCCCCCGGGCCCAAGGCGCGCCCGGACTTGGCCGTGCAGGGAGGCGGAAGGGCAAGAGCGAAGCGCCGCAGGCCCTAACAGCCTGCGGCCTTGGGCGCCGCGTGGCGGTTGACTGGATGTGGGCACCTTAGCAACCACGCGAGTTGATAAAGGAGTGGCATCCGCCTAGGCCCTGCTTCTTGCTTTCTCCGGTTGCTGCTCAGACCCCCTTTCTTGCGCCTCTCCTTCCTTCCTCCGAGATTTCCAGATCTGCTCTGACCGCGCGACCTAAGGAGCCATGGCGCCTCATCAGCCCCCGGCCGCAGCTTGGTACTCGTCTTCCCTGGACTCGCCGAATGTGTCGGAGGCGGGCCTTGCCCAGTTGCGCCGGATGGCGACGGCGTGGGGCATCGACGGGGCGAAGGTGTTCAAGGCCGGCTCCGCCACCCCTGAGAGTCAAAGGAGCACCTTCTATCCGCTCTTCGTAAGTGCCATTGTTGCTGGCCTGGTGCCTCCCTTCTCCGAGTTCTTCTTCTCTGTCCTCCGCCATTACAAGCTACAGGCTTTGCATCTCCATCCCAACTCCGTCCTTCTCCTGGCAATCTTTGCTTATTATTGCGAAGCACATGTTGGGGTGCAGACCTCAGTGGCCTTGCTGCGCCACTACTTCTACCTTCGGACCTCTCGTGGGACTGCTTCCGCGTGCGCGAGCTTCGTCGCGTACGGCGGCGCCATTGCCATCTCGAACTCTGGGAAGAGGATTGAGGGCTTCAGGAGCAAGTGGATCTTGGTGGATGCTGGGCGCATCCACCCTCGGCTGATCCTGCCCACGGAGCAGCCCGCGAGCTCCAGCGACTGGGGTAGAGCGGAGCTCACGGATCCCCGCGCGAAGATGGTGTTGGAGAAGATGGACGCGGATCTGAGGCCGACCGACATGGCGGCGGCGAAGCTGACCGGCGCGTCGCTGCTGAGGGAGTTCCTGGAGCACCGGCTGGCTCCACTTCGGCAGTACTCGCTTCCAATGTGGAGGCCCCATCCGAGCCCCGCGGCCTTGGCCGACGGAGACCTGGCTGCGGTTCTCCAATCTCTGGTCGGGGGCAATGTGGCGAGGCTGGAGGGCGCTCCTACGCCCTTGTTCCTCCACAACGACTAGGAGCGGGTGGTGAAGTCCATGCCCGTCTTCAACGGGGATGGTCCAGTGCCCCTGGAAGCTCCCGAGGAGCCGGTGGACATGCCCTCCGACGACTCTAGTGAAGAGGAAGAAGGAGGGGAGCGAGGAAAAGGGCCTGACTCCGAGGCGACTGACGGAGAGTCGAGGGCTCCCCTCCCCCGTTGCAGGTCCCGCGTTCTCCGCCTCTCTCCGAACGATGACGACGAGGATGACGACGAAGATGACGATGACCAGGACGGCGGGAGCTCACCCCCGATCCCGAAGAAGGACAGGACCGGGCTGATCTCCCGCAGGTCTCCCTCGGCCCCGGGGCGAACCGCAGACGCACCTTCTGCTTCCAAGCTTCCCGAGGTTGACCCTTCCAGCCGGCTTTCAGGCTTCAAATTTGGCCGGAGGCCGCTTGAGCTCACTGGCGATGACCTGTAAGCATTCGATTCTTGTCTTTATCTCTTGCTCTGCTTCTGAGGCTTGACATCCGCATCTTTGGATAGGTTGGCGCCCGCAGCAAAGAAGCCGAAGGGGGCTCCCGAGGTTCCATCCATGGTGGCGCTTCTGCCCGCGAAGGAGGGTGACCGCGACGCACAGGCTTCTCCTGCCCGGTCGTCCTCGCGAGGTTTGACTGAGCCGGCTGGGGCGAGCTTAGCCCCCACGGCCCAAGTGGCTCCCGAGGTGCTCTTGCCTGCCGCCGCCACTACTGCTGTCGGGGCGCGGCAGACTCCGCCTCAGGATGCTGCGGCTGCGCTGCCGCCTTCTCCTCCTACTCCACCGGCCGCTGTCTCTCCGACTCCTTCTGCCCTTCTGGATCGTGCTGTTGCTGAGCTGGACCGACTGTGGCAGGATCTTCTTGGCGCCGACCCCCGCTTGGTGGCCGGGCGTTTGGAGCTGGCTTCTAGATGGGTTCGCTCCGACGCCTCGATTCGGGCGGCGCTGGTCCAGGCCTCGACGGCATGCGACGAGGAGAAGTAGGCCGTCCTGGAGGCGAAGGCTGCTCGTGATGCAGCCCTGGGGGAGGTGTTCGATGTCCACGGTCGCTGCAAGGCGCTGGAGGACGAGCTGCAAGGCCTGTGGGATCAGCTCGCGAAAGAGGTCCGCCTTCGCCAAGAGCAGGAAGAAGGCGTGAAGGCTCGCGAGGCAGCCGTCGAGGGCCGGGAAGCCAAGCTCAGGAAGCGCTGCGACCGCCTAGGCACGCTGGAGCAAGAGTTGGGGGCGAGGAAGGCCGAGCTGGACGACAAGGCCCTGGTTCTTGCCGAGGACCGCGCGGCCTTCACGGAGTTGGAGGCGAAGGCTCGCTCCTCACTGAGGACGCTTTACGACAGCGGCCTGGAGAGCCTGCTGGCTCGCGCCGAGGATGGCCCCGCCAAACTGCTTCCCTTCCTGGTTCACGCTCTTGAAGATGTCGCCCTTAGCCTCGGCCCCACGGCCGAGGCCGAGGCGCGTGTCCTATCTTCTGCAGCACTGACGCGGGTCCTCACCCACATCTACCTTCGCGATCCCGGTGTCGACCTCGACAGCCTGCTGGAGCCAGTGAGTGGTGAGCGTGCCACTGCCGCTGCCGAGGCCGTGAAGGGTCGCGCGGAGGCTCTGCTGGGGAAGTTCCGGGCCTTCAGCACCAAGCCGGAGCAAGGCGCTGCCGACCCTGCTGCTCCGTGAGGCGAACCCGCTCCGCGCTGCTCCCCCGCCGCCAAGTGACTCCGTCATGGCTCCTGTCCTACTTTTAATTCCTGCACACGTATCATGCCTCGGGGAGGCGTTTAAACTTGTGTTTGGCATCGAGATAACAGTGTGGACTGTAATATTTGCTTTTGAATTCCTTGAAATTAGCGCTTTTCCTTCCTACTTGCTTATGTTCTACGCCGGCAGAGCCCGGCCCCGCGCGTACCTCACCCAGCAATAGTCCCGACCGGAAACCAGGACGGGACCAAGGAGTGGGGGGCTACGTGACAAGTTAGGCTCCTGAGTCGTGATGCTCAGGAGTCCCCCTTGGCGCATGAACAACAAGTAGGGAGGTATGATGCGGGTGTACATACCGTTCTACGTCTGCAGAGCCCGACCGCGCGCGTGCCTCACCCAGCGATGGTCCCGACCGGAAACCAGGACAAGGCCACGGAGTGAGGGGCTACGTGACCAGTTAGGCTCCTGAGTCGCGATGCTCAGGAGTCCCCCTTAATGCACGAACTGCAAGTAGGGAGGTATGATGTGGGTGGATCCACCGTTCTACGTCTGCAGAGCCCGGCCCCGCGCGTACCTCACCCAGCAATGGTCCCGACCGGAAACCAAGACGGGGCCACGGAGTGAGGGGCTACGTGACCAGTTAGGCTCCTGAGTCGCGATGCTCAGGAGTCCCCCTTGATGCTCAAACGGCCTTCGTACCTTGGCTCCGCTCGGGGAGAGATGCGCGACGAACCAGGCCCGGGGGGACCTGGCTGGGCGGCGTGCGTCTGGGTGTGACCCAGGCGCAGCCCCCGTGCCCAGCCCCCTCGCGCGGCACTCCCGAGGGGAGGCGTTACGATGAGGCTAGACATTGAGCTCTGGGCTCCCTGAGGTTGATGCGGCCCGGGGGCCACCCTCAGTTGTTTATCACCAGCGCGGAGCATAGTGCTACCGTATGCATATGGGCATAGCCGCTCCTCGGCAGTGTCGTCAGCCAGCGTGGAGCATGGTGCTTCCACTGGTACGTGGGAGGGCCGCCCCCCCTCCGGGAGGAGCCCTCGGGGCGTGTATAACCCCGCCCTGACACGTGGCTAGCACGGTAGGGCCTGGCGAGGTGTATCTGGGCACCCGTGAGCCAGCGCGGGACTCACGGGGCCCTACCTCTAGGCGGGTTGCGCCTGACACTGGGCCTTATCTTGTGATGTGTCCCTGCAAATTTGGTTAGATGTCGGCACTCTACGTCCTCGGGTCCCGGCCCTTGAGCTGGTCTCAGCCGTCGCTGGTATGCCAGGTCGCGATGCCATGGACAAGGCCAGAGGGTGAGGGCTGGAGAGCCAGTAAGAGCCCTGAGTCGCGATGCTCAGGTGCCCCCCCCTTTAACGTGCAAGTGGTCGGCATGGAGGAGAAGTGGTGCCGTGGACCGACATCAAATAATCAAGCATGGTGGGTCTAACGCATAATCAGAAATAAACGCAAATGGGATACATGCCACTGGGCCTGGCCCGAGCGGCTTGGGGATCATGCAGCCTGAGGGGCGCCCCCAACAAGGTAAGCTAACAACATGGAATAAAGGGATACACGCCGCAGGGACGGACCCACGCGGCCTGGGAATAATGCAGCCCCGGGGGCGCTCCCAGCTGGAAGTAAAACTTGAAAGATGTCACCTGATGATGTTGAGGACAAAGGGGTGTTGGTGTAGCAGGCTCGGTGGGCTGCGAGAGCCGATCCTCACGAGCCCCCAGGCCCAGGGGCCTCGGGAGGCTCCGGAGGCGCTGGCGGCTCCTTGCGGGCCATCTCCATCTCTGCCAGGGCTGCGGGACGCCTGGCCTCTCGTGCCTCCGTGATGCCCCTCATGAGGCGCTGGTATGCGTCAGCCGCGTTCGGCAAGCCGTAAGGCATGCGAACGTAGCTGTGGGGTGGACCTCCGCAGCGCCCCACTCGCGAGGGCCAAAGGCGTTCCAGAGAGGCGACTCGGTTGAGCCCTGGTATGTCGATGCAGACGCGCAGGCCACCATCCTCGCCTAGATGGGGGGGGGGCACTGCTGGCAAGCGGCGGCCGCCTTTTATGACTCTTGACTCTGTAGCTCCTGAATGACCTTGCTGACGAACCCCTGAGGATCTGGATCTCCTTGCCTTGCTCCTTCTCGAGGGAACGTGCTTCAAAACACGCCTCCATGTGGTGCCCAAGCGCCTCCCTCGTGACCCTAGCCAGGTCGGCGGCCCTCCAGGGGAGAGCCCCCGAGCCCTGCCTGAGGAGGGCGCCGGGCGCGCTTTCCTATGCGATGGAGGGAGGCTCCCCCTGGGCAGGCGCGGGCCCAGAGGGGCCTGCCTCCTGAGTGGTCGGGCCGGACGATGTCTTCTTCTTCTTGGGGTTGGTCTCGGGAGGCCTCCTGCTTCCACGATCCGGGTCTTCCAGTGACGCGGCCTGAAAGGCTCGTTCCAGGGAACACACCGCGTCCTTCTCCTCACATGGCACCGTGATGACTCCGCCGCTTCCTGGCATCTTGAGGATGTTGTAGCCGTGGTGAGTTACGGGCATGAACTTGGCCAGCGTTGGGTACCCAAGGATGGCGTTGTATGGTAGGCGAATGTGAGCGACGTCGAACTCGATTAGCTCGATGCGGTAGTTGTCGCGTGCCCCGAAGGTGACAGGGAGGCGGACCTGCCCAATCGGGACCGTGGAGCCGTCAGTGATACCGGAGAAGGGCTTGGTTGGCTGAAGCTGGCTGTAGGGCACTTGGAGGTTGTTGAACGTCTCCACGGACAGGACGTTGAGCCCTGCCCCTCCATCGATGAGGGTCTTGGTGACCACCACGTTGCTGATGATTGGGGAATAAAGCATCGGGAGGACTCTGGCTGTAGCCGCACACTTGAGCTGATCTGCTGAGCTGAACATGATGGCGCACGCCGACCACCTGAGGGGGCGCGTGGCTTCGAGCCTCGGGAGGACTGCATTCACCTCGTGGGTGAACTGCTTGAAGATTCGCTGAGAGGCTGGGCCTTGTGCTCCGCCCAAGATGCAGGCGATTGCGCGCGGCTCCTGGAAGCCCCCAGCCTCCTTGTCCTGGTGGCGGTCCTCGTTTCTCCTTGGCTGCAGCGGCAGCGGTGGGAGGCCTGCGTTGCCTTGCGGGCGATCCTCGCGAGGCTGAGCCCTCCAGTCTCCCTCGCGAGGCTGATCCCTCCATCCTATCTCGCGAGGCGGGTCTTGCCAGTGATCCTCGCGAGGTTGGTCGTGCCACCCTTGGCGCGGCCCACGGTCTTCCCAGCGTCCTGCGTTTCTTCCTCATCCTCGGTCGTAGCCCCAGTCACTGCGGTCGGGGCGACGGCCGATCCTTCCTTCTCGCACGGCTCGGAGTTCTTGACATTCGTTGATGTTGTGGGTGTGGAGGTCATGGTACAGACAGTACTGGCTGCCCTTGGAGGGTTCGGGCTGATCTCTGCCCCGCTTGGTGTCTGGTTCTGCCATGAGCACGGCAGCCCCCTTGCGCTTCACATCCTTGGCCTTGGGCTTCTTCTCTTCTGGGTCCGCGGCAGGCAGCTCGAGGAGGGAGAGACGCCCTTCCTCAGCCCTGGCGCACTTGTTTGCCAAGTTGAATAGCTCCAAGGAAGTGCACAGGTCTTCATGCATCGCCAGCTCCTCCTTCATCTTGACGTCGCGCACGCCGTCGGAGAAGGCCGAGATGATGGCCTCCTCAGTCACCTTGGGAATCTTGAGGCGTGTGTTGTTGAGCTGGAGGAACTCTGCAGGGTCAGCCATGCCGTTGTAGCGAGGAGGCAGGTCTGGCTTGAACTTGCCGGGCCACGCTACGCTGCATAGTTCGATGGTGAAGGCGCGGCAGCCTGCTGTGGCCATGGGAGGCCTTGGGTGACGGAGAGCCTGGTCTTGCATGTCCCCACGCACTGCAGCTGGGAGCAGCGCGGGGTCTTGACGCGTGGGAGCAGGAGCATGGTCGCGACGTGCTAGGGCAGGGAGCGCCCGGGCAGCTTCTTGCGGGCGAGGGACTTCCTGGCAGCTCTGCTCTTGCCGCGCTGGCGCCTGACGGAGCGGGTTCCGCCCAGGGGCCACGCGCCTTGGGGCCATGGCGTCTTCTTGAGGAGGAGGCGTCCAGGGCGCCGCCGGAGCCTCGTTGCCCGCGCTGGGCGGGGTGCAGTGCAGTGGAACGGACGGTGCAGGACAGCCCCCTGCGGCGCGGACGAGCTCAGCAACGCGGTCGAGCCATTCTTCGTAGACGTCGTCGACGGGACGGTAGCGCAGGAGCTTGTTTGTCGCGATGAGTGCAGCTCGAGCCTCCATGGGAGCGCGGAGCGCGCGGGACGAAGAACCAGCTGGGGTGAGCGAGGGAGTTGCGGTGCGGCCGTCTTGCCGCACGGACGGATGCTGGGACGATGCTTGCTGCTCGTCCCCCGCCGGGCCGGTGGCGGCGTTGACGGCAGGTGACGGGGAACGGCGTGGATGCCCGCCAACAGGGGCCGTTTGGGCGACGCGGGAAGCGAGTGCGGCCCGGCGCTCGGCGCGGGCCCGACGAGCGTCAGACATGGGCGTGATGGTCAGAGGAGAACGGGGCGGTGGAAGACCAATTCCGGCGCACCCCTACCTGGCGCGCCAAATGTCGGATTTCGGGTTCCGGCAGACCCTTGAGGTTCGAACACTAGGGTGCGCGCAGAGATTTTGCCCCCTACCTACCTGCACCCCTCCGCCATGCTAGGATCTAAACTAAGGAAAGAACAACACAAGAGACACAGGGTTTATACTGGTTCGGGCCACCGTTGTGGTGTAATACCCTACTCCAGTGTGTGGTGTGGTGGATTGCCTCTTGGGCTGATGATGATGAATAATACAAGGAAGAACAGCCTCGCGAGGGTCTGTTCTTGGCTGGGGCGATGAACTACTCGGAGGAGTTCAGTCACCTTTTTCTCTCTCTGCTTTCCTCCAACTGACCGACCCTGATTTCGACCCCAGCTTGTTTCTGGGT
Organism: Triticum urartu; assembly: GCF_003073215.2. Lineage (NCBI taxonomy): Eukaryota > Viridiplantae > Streptophyta > Magnoliopsida > Poales > Poaceae > Triticum > Triticum urartu. Next base: position 359,990,126 of record NC_053022.1, on the reverse strand, counting down.
TGGCTCATTCTCGATCCCCTGGGGGTGGCTAGTCCTATTTATAGAGGCCCTGGTCCTCTCCCCAAATATTGAGCGGGAAGGGAGCCAACAATGACGGGCTAATTTGAAGGGGGACAGCAAGTATCACCTATCCTGACAAAAGCAGTCTTCGCCTGTGCAAAGCTCTGGTGGTGACGCCGTCTTGGGCTCCACGGTGACCTCCGTCTCGTAGTCCTCCTGGTCTTGGTCTCGTTACACCGAAATGTCAACCTTTGCCTGATGCCTCGGTACTCCACGGATGCGCTTGCCCCCTTTGCACCAAAGAGGGAAGGAGGACGCTGCGCGGGCTGGCACCCACCTGGCGTCCTGAATCGTCATGGCCTGCGTCATGGGCACCTCGTGAGGTACCCCGCCTTGATCTCTCCGCCTCCTCGTGAGCCAGCCTGACAAGGCCGTGCCTGAGGAAGCTTCGCGTCATCCGCCCCGCGAGGCTTGGCCCCTCGCGAGGGTCTTGGGTTTGTGTTGGTGAAGACGGGCCGTGCTGGGCCCCCCTTTGAGCCACGCCGCAGGCCGCAGGCAGGCAAGTCTGGGGACCCCCGTTCCCAGAACGCCGACAGGTGGATAATTGAAGATGATGATGAGGATGTCGACGGGGCAGGAAATAACGACATGGGGCCGCCAGACAAAGAGATGACCGATTATGTGCCCGAAGAGGAAGACGGCCTCGGAAATGTCGATGGCGAAGTGGCAGTTCAAGGCGAAGAAGACGCGGACACGCCACCGTCTTCGTCGCTACTAAGTTCAGCCATGCGGTACCCGCATGTTCGAGACCTACTTCGCAAGAAGACGACTAGCGACAGATCTGCTTCTAGAGAGGAGGCCAAACTGGCGCAACTGTTGGTAGACTCGATGACTCCTTTGTATGATGGTTGCAATAATCCTGAGGTGACCCGCTTGAGTTTCACACTAGAACTTCTAAAGATGAAGGCAAAAAACAAATGGACAGATACAAGCCTGGATGAGCTTCTGAAGTACCTAAAGAAGGTTCTTCCCGCGGGAAGCCTGTGTCCTACTAGTGTTGAGGAGGCAAAGAAAATCGTGTGCCCTCTTGATCTACCACATATTAGATATCACGCATGCATCAATGATTGCATCATATATCGGAACGAGCACGCTGAAAAAACCATCTGTCCAAAGTGCAATGCTTCACGATATAAAAAGGCCGGAAAGAAAGCTCCACAGAAAGTTGTATGGTACTTTCCGATCACTCCGCGTCTACAGCGGTATTTCGTAGATCCTAAGGAAGCAAAGCTTATGCGCTGGCATGCGGAGAGGGTGAAGCCAGATGACGGAGATGAGCCGAAATTGAGACACCTCGTAGATGCTAGCCAGTGGAGAGCATTAAATGCTGAATTTGATTTTTTTCGCAAATGATCCAAGGAACATCGTGCTTGGCTCTAGTAGTGATGGCATGAATCCATTTGGCAACCAGAACACCAATCATAACACATGGCCCGTGTTTGTATGGATGTACAACCTCCCCCCTGGTTGTGCATGAAGGAAAAATACATACACATGGCTATGCTTATTCAAGGGCCGAGACAACCGGGAAATGATATAAATCTGTATCTCGGGTTACTGAAAGAGGAGTTACAGACCTTATGGACAACGCCGGCTAAGACATGGGATGCAAGCAAAGGAGAGTATTTCTACATGAGAGCCGTGCTGATCATGACGGTGCAGGACTATCTCGGTTACGGCTATCTCTCCGGCCAGGTGTGCCATGGATATTGCAGATGCACGAGGTACATGGATGATACAACTTCTCTGCAGCTATCGAAAGATGGCGGGTCTTTGAAAATCGGGTACATGGGGCATCGCAGATGGCTTGAGAAGGATGACCCATGGAGAAAGTGTGGAGATCTATTCAATGGTAAGGCTGAGCATCGAGGTCCTCCACGTAAGCGTAGCGGTGCAGAAATATATGAGTTATTGAAGAACTGGAAAGAGTGCCCCTCGCCAGGAAAGACGAAGAAAAAGGCACCGGAGCCCTTGCTGAAGGTATGGAAGACAAGATCTGTTTTCTGGGACTTGGAATACTGGCCCATACTCGACACGCCTCATAGCCTTGATCAAATGCATATAACAAAAAATCTCCTTGAGAGTTTTCTTGGAACATTGATGAACATGCCGGAGAGGACCAAGGATGGGCCGAAGGCAAGAAAAGACTTGGAATTTTTGAGAATCAGGAAAGATCTCCAAATGCCCGGTAAAAGGTCGTCAGAGGAGACCGAGACGGAGACGGAGACGGAGACGGAAGATAGGGGCAAAAAGTAAACAAGAAGGAAGAACAATATTGCCCCCCTCTTGCTTCACCTTATATCCGAAGGAGGTCGATCAATTTTTCAAATGCCTTGCTGGAATCAAAGTTAGTTCCAGATACTGTGGGAAGATAAGCGGATATCTGGACACTAAGAAAAAAGGTTCAGTGGGATGAAGTCTCACGATTGTCATGTGATGATGACGTAGTTACTCCCCGTTGCACTTAGAGGGATTATGGACACACATGTGCATGAGACGCTTACTGACCTATGCCACTTTTTGGATGCTATCTCTCGAAAGTCGATCAGTGTGAAGCAACTCCATAGGCTACATGAAGAGATCATTGTCATACTGAATGAGCTAGAGATGTACTTCCTTCCCGCGTTCTTTGATGTCATGGTGCATCTATTTGTCCACATCGTGGACGACATCATCGACCTAGGGCTGATATTCCTGCATAGCATGATGCCGTTCGAGAGGATGAATGGGGTCATCAAAGGATTCGTTCGTAACATGTCCCGTACAGATGGAAGCATGGCCCAGGGATATCTGACCAAAGAGTGCATCTCTTTCTGTGAGAGTTATCTGACCAAAGACCGTGTTGTTGGTTTGCCCGTCAGCAAGCACTGTGGAAGGCTCGAAGGCGAAGGTCACACCAACGGTCATAGGGATTTGAATGTGTTATGCTCGGGCCGACAAAACGACATTGACAGGGCAAACTTAGTAGTGCTACAACACCTAGATGTGCTAGAAGATTTCGTGACACTGCACAAAGAGACCATCGCAAAGAAATACCGTGACCGTGGGGTGCACAGGACGGACGCTGAAGTTATTAGAGAGCACAACTCCACTTTCGTGCGTTGGTCCAAAGAGCGAGTTCTGGCTAATCCCCCGGAAGAGGGTTGTCCGAACGGAACACTCATATACGCCTTAGCACATGGACCCTCGACCAACCTCGCGACTTATCAAGCATATGATATCAATAGGTACACGTTCTACACGGAGGAGAAATATATAAATAGTGATGACCAAAACTCAGGGGTGACGATGGAAGCCATGACAGGGAATGTAATTGAAAGATATTATAGAAGGGTCGAAGAGATATGGGAGCTTAAGTACTCTGGATTGCATAGCGCGACGATGTTCCATGTCAGATGGGCTAAAAATGTACACAGAGAAAACCGACATTTCACTACCATCTGTATACCCGACTCCGATGATAGCGGTACCGTCAACGCCATCGCCAAAAATGAGCCATGGGTACACGCTAAACACGTGACACAATGTTTCTTCATAACTGATCCGATCAATCCCAGCCGTGTTGTCGTGAGGAGAAGCAAAAGGAGCATCGCCGGAATGGATGGAGTCGCCAACGAGGAAGACTATGACCAGTACGGTGATCCAATGAGGGAAGATGATGTTGATGACAAGGAAACATATGTCAAAAGAAGAATGAAGACTACATTACCTACGAAAGATCATAATCCCTGGAGAAGGAAAAGTCACGACCATGGGCTCAATTATTCGACAATGAACAAAAGAGGGAAGAAGATCAGTCTAAAGCGTCGTCGTCGCCCAAGCTGACAAACTAATCTCCAAAGTTTGTGTGTGTCTTTTTTGTATACCGGTGTTAGTGGTCAAATCATGTAATATATATTATACTAATTATTATCCGGAGGGTAACAGTGGTATTGCTCTAACGACAGACCAAATTAAAGGAAGGAAAGTGCAAAAGAAAGATAAGAAAAAGAAAAGTGCAAATGAAAGAAAAATAAAAATAAAAAGAAGAAGAAAAAGAAAAAGAAAGGAATTTTTGCAAAATGAAATGAAAAATAAAATAAAAAAGAACTAATAAGTTGTGGAAACTGAAATGAAAGAAAAATAAAAAAGAAAAAGGAAGGAAGTTTGTGGAATATGAAAAATAAAAATAAAAATAAAAAATAAAAAAATTAGCAGTAGCGCGTTTTGGCCTGGGCAGCGCTATAGCTAAGAAAAAGAAAAAATGAAAAAAAAGAAAAAAATAGCAGTAGTGCGTTTTGGCTTGGGCAGCGCTATAGCTAACTTAGCTATAACGCGTTTTGCCAACATGCGCTATAGCTAAGTTGCCTATAGCACCGTCCGCTAGATCCTATCTCTTTCCTCTCTCTCTCACTATCGCTCGAATCCCCTTTCTCTCGCCACCGCCGACGCCCGCACCCGCCGACGCCGCCGACGCCCGCACCCGCCCAAGCCACCGCTAATGCCCGCACCTGCCCACGCCGCCGTCGAAGCGCGCCGCACCCGACCTCGACACAGACCACTGGCCACCCCGACGCTCCCTCCCCCCGTGGTGCCCCTGCCCTAGGTGCACCCCTAGCCCGACCCCTCCCCCCGTGCCGCCCCTACTCTCTCTCTCTCTGACCAAATTTGGTCTCTCTGCAGATCGAGAGGAGGAGAAGGACCCTGGCCCCTCTGCCCCGGTGACCCCGACCTAGGTGCACCCGGCCCCTCTGCCCCGACGACCCCGACCATGATCCCAACCCCGGCCGAGGTGTGCCACCCCCTCTTCCCTCCCTTTTCATATGCTTGTTTTGTTCGAATGCTTGTTGTCCAAATGTTGAATGTTGTTAAAATGCATGTTGTTAGAGTGTTAAATGTCTGTTGTTAGAGTGTTCAAATGTGTGTTGTTAGAGTGTTCAATTGCTGTTAAAATTCCTATTGTTAGGGTGTTCAAATGCTTGTTGTTCAAATGCTTGCTGTTAAAATGCCTATTGTTAGAATGCTGTTAATATGCTTGTTTTGGATTTTGTTGCTAGAGTAAATGAAAATGAGTGTTTAGTTTGTTTATAGAGTAAATAAAATGAAAATGAACATTTTATTAGGCAGATTGTAGGTCCACAATTGATCTTGTGTGTCTACAATAATTTATCTTGTGTGTCTACAATAATTTATCTTGTGAATGCTTGACGCACAGGTAGATCACCGACATGCCGCTCGACGACGCCGCTCGAAGATCACCGACACCACACCCTCATCCTCAACAGGCAGATAGTGAGCATCCCAAAACCCACACTATATAGAGCTCTGTCCATGCAGATGCTAGAGGAGAGTACATGTGCATGTGGTTGTGGTTGTTGTGCTGCTATAATGAGCATCCTATATTGTTGTGCTACTGTAGTTCTACCGGACTTTGGTTGTTGATTCATTTCCCGATTGCGAGTGACCTATGTTTTGCCAGAAATGTTGATTCATTTCCATTCCGGCAAATTTCAGGCGCTCTATATGTGCACTTTCTAGCAAAGGTCATGCCGAAATTTTCCGTGAATTTTGGCATGACTTGTGCTAGAAAGTTGGACATATCGAGTGCTTGAGATTTGTCATGACGGGAATGAAACGACATTTCCGGCAAAACAAAGGTCACTTTTTTGTCATTATTCACTTTATTATATAAAGCTCGATAATTAAACCACTACGACATTGAACCCTAGGAAACATGACCGACACCGATGAGGCCGGAGGTTCTCAGTCTCAATTAGGTCAAGCACATGCCTACCTCGACTTTCTGGCGGATCAGGAGAGACAGGAAGCTGGGTGTCCGGACCGCCTTATCATGACGGATGACGACGGTGGTGGCGCCGGCACCGACACTGATGCCACCAACGACACCAGCACTGGGACTGGTGCTGATGATGTTCCTAACTGCAGCACGGAAGGTGGGACCTCCCAAGCCAGTGAGGGACATAAGGAAAAGAGGACACGACGCCCAAATGAGCTCGGCACTAGAAGAATGGTGGTCTCGGCGGTGCACCCTGGCGAGTTTGAGCCAATAGAGCCGTGAGAAGTGGCAGCGTGTTACAGCAACCAACTAGGATGCATCCTACGGGATACCGCTAACATCAACACCACAAAAATACGGAAGGATCAACATTTGAAGAAGCTGCTTCTAACTAGGTTGCACGCAAGATTCCAGTTCCCCGGTCGGAATGACGATGTCGACCCATGGGATGATGAGGGCATGAAAAAAAAATCAACAACAAAGCCCTAGGGAAGTTCAACAACGCATTGAGAGCTTGGAAAACTAGGGTGAAAAGGGCGATTCAAGTAGACAATGAAACCTACGTCGAGATTGTTGCAGACAATCCGAAAATTATGATAGAGGACTTTGAAAGGTTCAAGGAGACTTGCAATGAAGAAGCTTCCTAGGCCAGGTCGGAGAGACGCAAGCAGCTGCAGGCAAAGAACATGGGGAACCACTACCTTGGAAGTCGTGGTTACACGGGAAAGAGGCCCATGTGGGCTAAGGAGGACGCAGAACATGAACGTCAGGGGATCCCAGACCCATTGGCTGAGTTCACCGACCAGCAGGAGCACGACTTCATCAGGGCCCGATTCTCATGGGACCCCAAGAAAAATATTTTTTTCATCGACGGGCCGACTAGGCAATTCATGAGATTACTGGTAATTATCCTTTTACCACCTTACATATTAGGTTCTGATCAACGAAGTCTACTACATTCTAGTCGCATTCATAAATGATTCACGGTCCATTTTGCAGAGAGAGCAACACAAGCTTGCGGTCGAGAGCGACTCGTCGACTCAGTCGACTCAGTTGTCGGCGAAGTACAAGTGGGACACTCCTCTCAACCGGGCCATGCACATAATGATGGGACACCCGCCCGACCAGTGGCCGCAATATGGACGTGTGCATGGCGCCAGGGATGGGGCCACTTGGAAGTACTATTATAACGAGGACCCCGAGGCCAAAAGACAGAGAAAGAAGTTCAGTCAAGTGACTATCGACGAGAAGGTGGCGCGGGCGATGGAGAAAGCAAAAGCCGAGACCAAAGCTGAGATAATCGCTACCTGTAGAGATGATATGGTGGCTGCCTTTACAAGCTTGATTCCAACAGTGGTCACATGGGTGCAACAAAATCCAAACGCGCCACCAAGTGATTTTCCCATGCCCAGCTTCAGTGGGAGCAACTCAATGAACACCGCACCCATACCCGTACCTAGTATGGCAACCAGCGCACCTCCTCCAGCGGCACCTCCTCCAGCGGCACCTGCTCCTCCGCCCAGCTCTGACAGCAGCCCTAGCTCCGTCTCTGGCTTGAATATTGGGCTGTCAACATTGGCTGAGCTCGACGCCCTCACGGTAAATACGCGTCGTCGCACCTTCATCAACTCAACTAATTAATTAATCTTCAGTTGCCATTCTTTTTGGATCTTTGACCCCGCACGTATATGTCTTTGTAGGCCGACTCCAATCCGTGCACCCTCCTTTACAACATGAAGGGTGGGTTGGTGGATGTGGGGAAGGGTACTATAGTGAAGGCTAAGGATCGATTGTTTCACCGCCGGCAGATGCGTGATAACGCCTTAAGGGTCTCCGTGGCGAGTGTGAAAGCGGGCTACGAGGGTCTCCCTTGTTCGATACAAACCGATGGAGAGGATGACGAGACCCCACACAGCTTGGGCGATGCAAAAATTGGCCGATCCTGTGGCCGAAAAATCTTCTTCGTGTCGAGGTGGCCAGGAGCACACCAACGGGACCTCAGGAAGGTATGACCACAACACCACCTACACAAGTACAACTGTCGTCTGTGCTGCTTGCTGAGATCGAGAGACATGAGGAAGGAGGGCCAACCGTTCCGCCGGCAGATGATGCCATCTGCCCCATGGAAGAGGATAGGGATCTTGACATGGAGGAGGCCGACGATGACCCTAACCAGTATTTCAATACTGCCTTTGACAATGATGTAACAATGAGTCAACCATATGAATATGAGATGCATGTACCAGAGCTGGAACATCCTCGGGAGTGCAAGAAGTCTTTGTTCATGCAATCCTCGCAGGACACGCCTCCAGATGCTGGCTCCACCCAAGCTCAACTGATTAGCCAGAGTCGTCCAAAGCTGAGCACGGCAACACTAGGGGTGGTGCTCAAGGAGGGTCTGACAGACCCACCAGCACCTGAGCCCACCAAGAAGAAGCAGAGGAAGAGACCGGCGGTGAAAAAATCCAATGAATCTGGCAATGTTGGTTCTAGCAGCCAGCCGCCTTCGGCCAAGGTTGACCGTGTACCGATGAAACATGCACCATTAATCCATGTCGCGGGACAGCTAATGGTACCGGCGAATGCACTAGCTGCCATAGAAGGGTATCTCAGGAGACTCCATGACCATGTGCTTTCGACAGAGAGAAGCCTCCTCGCCTCGGTTGATCTAGGATACCCACTTTATACGGTTCATGTGCCGAGCAGTTGCAAGATGTATGTCCACACATGCCCCGCGGACCTCTTCTTCCTGAGGTTTGATTACATCTTCCAGATGTTTCAAATGAGGACACTCGATTTTACCTTCGTCCGCCTGTATGCGCTACACATGAACTACATCGTCAGGAGAGAGCAAGTCATCGGTCTTGCGGTCGCGGACCCATACTACATGCATGAGGGCTTCTTGTCAATCAACGACGCCAACTGTCAATATGCGAGTCAGTACATTAAAGAATTCTTGGTCAGCAATAAGGACAGAGAAACGATTCTCCTACCTTATCATCCCAGGTAAGACATCCGCGGATAGCACATATACATCCTTTCGTGCATTTCAATAGTTACTTTGCACGCATGGAGGCTAAACTTGATCATGTATTTTGCGCAGCGGGGGTTGTCATGCCGTTCTCATTGTTCTTTACCCGCGTTACTCCCGCGCTGTATATTTGGACCCGTCGAAGAACATATAGATGAAAGATTACACACACATTAAGTATGTTCTGGACAGAGCTATACTGGGCTTCAGCATGCGGGGTGGCTACGTCCAATGCAAAAAAACAAATAAGGCCAGGCTTTGTTTCAGCCACAAGGCTGACTTTTGTTGCATCCAGCAACCGGCAAGAAGTGAGAATGATGGATTCTACGTCATCCATCTAATGGTGGAGTACAAAAGGGATGTGCAATCACTTTGCATGAAATCCTTATCCGATACCCATAACTAGAGATGGGCCGAAGCCTTTGGAGCCGTGCCGGATAATCGACTTTGAAATGATTTCTACCGGATCCAACAGGAAATTGCTTCCATCATCATCAAAGATGTCCTCGAAGAGAATGGGATGTTCTACGGCAGCCCAATATCACGAGCTGACGTCCGAACCCGCATTGCCCTACAGCGTTAGGACATGAGGCCTTTCACTAAGCTTGGTGACACCCTTCCGGATATGGACAGATGGGAAGAGTGCACTGCTAAAAAACAATGTGTCTGTTTAGTTACTTGTTACTTTATGTACAACGAAACTTCAAATCTCTCAGTACAACGAAACTATTAGATGTATGGTGTCGTGGTCTAGTTAATTACTTTCGATACAATGAGATTTGTTAACTATGTTTACTATATATGTTGCTTCTATTTCATAACTGTTTTGTTGAATTCGCTTCATGGTATATATATGTGCTTCTCTAACAGGTATATAGATCAACGATGGAGAGGAAGTGGTATGCCGTGTATGTAGGGCATGTTCCGGGTGTGTATGATGAGTGGCCAGAGTGTTAGGCCCAAGTCTCTGGCTTCTCCGGTGGAAGCCAGAAAGGGTTTGATAGCAGAGCGGAAGACGAAGCTAGTTACTTGAGATTCGTAGCACAACAGGGGATTCAGAAGCAGCGCCGCCGCAAAAACTACTACATCATACCGCTTTTGATCATCGTGATCGCTCTTATCGTTTATGTCTTAGTTTAGGTAGATGATGAAACATGTGTCTACGGTGACAATGTAAGAGACACGCGATCATTAACTTGTATCGCTATTTCGAGATGATGAGATCGACATCATTTGTGTTGAGACTATGTTGATATGATGAGACTATGTTGTACCACTTCGATGATGATGATGAGACATTCCTTTTTCATATAGTTCCAGTGTATGTGTATGTTGTAACTATATAACACCTGTAAAAATACGAATACAACAACATAAAAAAAGAAAATACTAGCAGTAGTGTGGGGTATTGGAGTAGTAGCAGCGCTGCTTACCAGTAGCGTTTTTTTGAATCCCACGCTACTAGTATTAGCAGTAGTGATGGACAGAGGCGCGCTACTGCTAGATACAGATAGCAGTAGCACTGGTTTAAACAAGCGCTACTGCTATAAAATAGCTGTAGCACCGTAGCGGTAGCGCTGGTGCCCGCGCTACTGGTAGATCAAAAACCAGTGCTACTGGTAAGGGTTTTTCTAGTAGTGTAATAAAGATTAGTGTTGAGTCAAGGGCTTGATTATTTTTCTATGATCTTGAGGGAATAAAATAAAAGAGAAGAAATAAAAAAGAAATAAAGAGATCATATGGATCTTATGGAGAGTAATGAGCTCACATATAGAGAGTATGATGAATAAAAGTTGTTGAGAGTTGACAAACATAGTTTTGGTCATCATTGCAATTAATAGGAAGTAATAAAGAAAGAGAGGTTTTCACATATAAATATACTATCTTGGACATCTTTTATAATTGTGAGCACTCATTAAAATATGATATGCTAAAGAGTTGACGTTGGACAAGGAAGACAACGTACTGGGTTATGTTTTCTTACATTTGAGATAAATTATATTGTCATGGATCATCCAACATGTTGAGTTTGCCTTTCCCTCTCATGCTAGCCAATTTCTTTGCACCAAGTAGAGATACTAATTTTGCTTCCAAATATCCCCAAACCCGTTTTTGCCATGAGAGTCCACCATACCTACCTATGGATCGAGTAAGATCCATCAAGTAAGTTGTCATTGATACGTCTCCATCGTATCTACTTTTCCAAACACTTTTGCCCTTGTTTTGGACTCTAACTTGCATGACTTGAATGGAACTAACCCGGACTGATGCTTTTTTCAACAGAATTGCTATGGTGTTATTTTTGTGCAGAAATAAAAGTTCTTGGAATGACATGAAAATCAATGGAGAATTATTTTGGAATATATAAAAAATACTGGAAGGAAGATCCACGTCAGGGGGGCCTCCACCTGTCCACGAGGGTGGGGGGCGCGCCTACCCCCCTGGGCGCGCCCCCTGCCTCGTGGCCCCCCTGACGCTCCACCGACCTCAACTCCAACTCCATATATTCGTGTTCGGCGAGAAAAAGGATTGATCGCGTTTTACGATACTCAGCCGCCGCCAAGCCCTAAACTCTCTCGGGAGGGCTGATCTGGAGTCCGTTCGGTGTTCCGGAGAGGGGAAATCGTCGCCATCATCATCATCAAGCATCCTCCATCACCAATTTGATGATGCTCACCGTCGTGCATGAGTAATTCCATCATAGGCTTGCTGGACGGTGATGGGTTGGATGAGATTTATCATTTAATTGAGTTAGTTTTGTTAGGGTTTGATCCCTAGTATCCACTATGTTCTGAGATTGATGTTGCTATGACTTTGCTATGCTTAATGCTTGTAACTAGGGCCCGAGTGCCATGATTTCAGATCTAAACCTATTATGTTTTCATCAATATATGAGAGTTCTTGATCCTATCTTGCAAGTCTATAGTCACCTACTATGTGTTATGATCTGGCAACCCCGAAGTGACAATAATCGGGACCACTCCCGGTGATGACCGTAGTTTGAGGAGTTAATGTATTCACTATGTGTTAATGCTTTGGCCCGATACTCTATTAAAAGGAGGCCTTAATATCCCTTAGTTTCCTATAGGACCCCACTGCCACGGGAGGGTAGGACAAAAGATGTCATGCAAGTTCTTTCCATAAGCACGTATGACTATATTCGGAATACATGCCTACATTACATTGATGAATTGGAGCCAGTTCTCTGTCACCCTAGGTTATGACTGTTACATGATAAACCACATCCAGCATAATTCTCCATCACCGATCCAATTCCTACGAGCTTTCCATATATTGTACTTCGCTTATTTACTTTTCTGTTGCTATTGTTATCATCACTACAAAACACCAAAAATGTTACTTTTTCTACCGTTACCATTTACCACCGTTACCACTACTATCATATTACTTTTCTACTAAATACCTTGCTGCAGATATTAAGTTTCCTGGTGTGGTTGAATTGACAACTCAGCTGCTAATACTTGAGAATATTCTTTGGCTCCCCTTGTGTCGAATCAAATAAATTTGGGTTGAATACTCTACCCTCGAAAACTGTTGCGATCCCCTATACTTGTGGGTGTCACACCCTGCATTTTGTAACACTTCATTTGCATTAATAAAGCATGAAAATTTGGACCAACAAAAACTTTTGCATCATTTGGCTTATTATTTTGGAGTTGGTTTTTCTCTCTGTGATTTTCAAGTGCTCTACAAAGTCAACAATTTCACCTTCTATACTTCATCTCCTTGCCCCAAACTTCTGCCCAATGATCATGCCATGTGTATAGAGCAATATCGTATTTTCTTACAAAAATAATTTGGCCAAAAATTAGTTTTCCAAAAACCCCTGGATTGAGGTTTGCACTGCAAGTACCTGATTTGGGGTATGAAAAATATTTCAAAAGGTATATTTGAAACCTATTAGATATAGGATTCCCATAAAACCCAAAAATATAATTTTAAAAGTTATTTTCCTATTTTATTTAAAGGCTTTTTCTTAAGGCCAGAAATGGTCTTTAATAGGGAAAAATTATTTTATTGCTTCAAAAATATTTGACAAAAATCAGGGAAACTCAGTGGGCATATATTTCCCATATATAAGAGTTTCAACACATGGTCATGTTAAAAATATTGGACAAAACCTCCCAAAACCATTTCTGCCCAATTCAAGGATTTGAAATATTTCTACAGGAAATATTTTCATAAAAATCCAAGAAAAATCCAGCAAGTCACAAATGCATATTGTGATGATTTTGCAAAGCCTCACTTCAATCAAGGTCATTTTGGTCCACCAAAAAGCCCCATAACCCTTTCTGTTCAGAACCTAATTTGAGCAAGTTTGTACTACCAACTTTCTCTCCTTGACCTCAACTTTTGTGAGCATGTTCAAATCCCCAAATGATGACACTACACCAAGTGGTGCATCAAGGAGAATGGATTTGCATGACTAGATCTTGGAAAACCCATTTCTGTTGATTTCTAGGGTTTACCAAAGTTACACTAGCAACTTTTCCCAAATGAGCTCAAATTTGGTGGCACACCCTATTTCTAAGTGTCATTCCATCCTGTTAAGTATCATGGCTATTGGAGTTCATTTTCTTTCCCAAACCAACAACAAACACCTTCTGCCATTTTTCCAAAAACACCATTTTGACCACTAAAACTATTCTCCTTGAGCTAAACTTTTTACAACAGCCCCTCCTAGACCTCCTCTACCTCTGGTAGCAATGGCTGCACCTCAGCTCAATGATGGAGGGGTGAAACCACTTCATTTACCCCTCTGGACAGCCCCTGTACCCCTCTTCCTCACCTCCCTCCTCACTCCAGTGGCCATCCATGGCATCCAATGCTTCCTCCCCTTTCTTTTCTACTCCCTAGCACTACTGGACACAAGTGGCCGCGCCCACTCCCCCTTTTTTTATGCCATGGCATGCCATTTGGGCGCTCTGGAGCGCGCTACAGTGCGCTCCCGCACTATAGCCGCCCCCTTCCAACCGCCTCCAGCCACCTCGGGCCTCCCCAGCATGCCCGACGATGCGCCTCGACGTCTGCTCTGCAACATGCCACGGCGCTGTCCCCTTCCTCTCTCCTCCTCCCCACGCCTCCGCGCTAGCAAACAGAGGCCGCCCAAGCGCGCCAATGGTGCGGCTCACACGCGCGCGTCTCTGACCCCTCCCCGCTCTCTCCCTTAGCTCCCCTCGGCGTAGTCCATGCCCAGGAACACCCCAGACACGGCGCCAGCTCCTCCCGAGCCCTGTGGCAACGAGCAGGACCTTGCCGGCGCACGGGTCTACGGTGAGCCGTGGCTTGCCTACTTAAAGGCCTCCCCGAGCCCCGCTCTCCTCACCACTTGCTCTCTCACTCCCCTAAACACCCCCCTACACCACTCACCCCTCTCCAGACGAGCCCGAGCTCGAGATCGAGCTCGAGCTCCGCCGCCTCAGGTCGCCATCGATCCCACGGTACAGGCCTCCCCTGCTCCTCCTCTTCCTCAGTCTGGAACCCCCGAGCACCCCTGACCATTTCCCCCTTCTTCCCCGCCTCTTTTGCAGCCGGAAATGGCCGGAGCCGTCGACGCCCGAAGCTCCTCCGCCACGAACCTCGTTGCCGGTGAACCAGGCCACCCCGGCGACCACCTCCACCTCCATCCGAATGGCGGATCCTCCCTGAGCACAACGGTACCACCCACGCACCCTCCCGTGCCCTGTATCGATGCCGGCGAGCTCGCCGTCGCCCCCGTACAGAGGTAGACGACGACGGCCGTGGGCCCTGACCGTCAGTCTCACGCCCTGACGGGTGGGACCCACCCGTCAGGTTTAAACACGCACACGCACGCACCGGTTCGCTGTGTCGGCTGAAGGCGTATTTCGCCTTTACGCCTTCGACGTGGCAGCCTCGCGTGGGCTGAAACCCATCTGGGCCTGCTGCACTGTGGCCCTTCTGGCCCAGTTGCACAGTGCTGCTTCTCCTTTTTCTTTTTCTGGATACTTGCAAAAATTCCACAGGATTAAATATTAACCCAAATGCAACAATTCCAGTTCCTAAAATCTTGTAAAAATCCCGCCTATTTAATGGTGCAACTTTCATTCAAATCCAACCCACTTTTATGTACTGTTCAAATTTAAATTCAAATTTGAGCAGTTTAATCTCTGTTTGGAAATCCATATCCCCTCTTATACAACTCCAAATCCAAAACTAGGAATTTTCCCCTTCTTAGTTTTCAACCTACTATTTAACAAAAATAAGTTGACATTTTTCTGAGCACTTTGGTTTTTCTGTTTTATTATTGCCTTATTTTTCTCGTTATTATTTTGCGACGATAGATTGCGTTGCTGATGAAGGAGTTGGACCAGAAGACTTTGAAGACCCAGAAGACTTTGTTGAGCCAGGCAAGCAGCCCTTTAACCATGTCTATGAAACCCTTTTTATGCATTTCATATAGCACCTTATTATTGTTGCATCAGAATCATGATGAGAGGGTAGCCACTTTGGTGGGTTGCCTTCATTTCCTCCTTGTTGATACTTGCATAGTGCATGACCCTACCTCCTTATGAGGGTTATGCCGGTGGGAATAGATAGGATGCTAAGTAGTGCTACGCAAAAGGGACGGGTATATGCATGGTGATGGAGACAAAGTATTTTCAAAAGGACTTTTCGAAAACCCCGTCGGGTGCCACTTATGCCCGAGGGAGATAATGAGATGGGTAACCACTTGATGACGAAGTGGTGTACCGAGGCAAGGGTGTGTGTTGTTTTCCAAAACGGATTAGATTTAAGATTTGTCGACTGTCCCAACCTTACATGCGCAACCACTCTACCCTTATATGGGAAAGGGCATTATTGATTACCTAGGCCGATACTAGCTTGGAGCCCACATTACTAGTGACGGGAGAGTTGTTGGTGCGCTCTCTCGGGACGGGGTCGTGCCAGGTAGGGCGGCCATGACTGTTTTCACAGGGCACCGGATACACCGTTGTGTCCCCTCTCGGATGTTACGATATCGAGTGAGTCTCGTATGATGTATATCGAGAGGATACGGAACAATGAGTGGACTCCTTGTTAGTGTCGTCTAGGGAAAGATAGTGATCGGGCGCTTACCCCGGGTACTTGAGGTACCACGGGTCGTGGATGACACGAAAGTTCCCCGGATCTTGTGGGTAAAGTGTGCAACCTCTGCAGAGTGTAAAACTATTCGAATAGCCGTGTCCACGGTCAAGGACAGTTGGGCGGTGCTGCTTAAACTACGTCCACGTGTTTACAAACTAGTGTGTGTGTTGGATAAGTGGGAAGAACTACTTGGGTCAAGTCAAGGACTTGACATGATTGAGTTGGGTTGGTGCCCACTCTATTTATGTTGATATCTGTAACCCGTCCTCATGGTTACTTAAATTCTCCTGATGCATGACTTACACATTGTTGAACTTGTCATTCCACTCAAAACTAGCTTTCCGCAAAAATTTACCTATATCATGCATTGTTGTATCTTGGACCAAAACATGGGTTGCTTGCGAGTACATTCAAAGTACTCATTGGCTTGCCACTGGTTATTTAATTGGCCAGGCATGGAAGAACAAGAGTTCGAAGAAGAGTTCTTTGAAGACGAACATGCGAACTAGGATGCTTCCCAGTCAGAATGCCTATAGGGTTAAGGCAGATGGCATGGGTTCTACTTATCAATGAGGATTTCTGCTGCTTGTGTTTCATTCGATGTTCAGCCCTTAAGGCTTTATCAATGTAAGACTTGACCATAATGGTCATAATTTTGTAAGACGGTATGTATGGATGTAAGACTCTTGTTATTCAGCTTCTGTGTGTTCAGTACGCATTGATCTCTGGGATCACTATACACGTGCATTCGGTGATCTCGACTTATGAGTCGGGGTCCCCACAGTGGGTTATTAAGACTATTTTCTGGCGCAGTTGCTGGGGAGCATAGCTCTATTCTTTGAGTCACTTGGGATTTATATCTGCTGGTCACTATGAAGAACTTGAAAGACGCGAAAACAAAAATTTATCCCTCAACTACGAGGGGAGGTAAGGAACTACCATCTAGCACTGCACTTGATTCACCTTCTGTTTTGAGTAAGCTTGCGGCACCTAAACCAGCTTCTGCCATTAATTCTGATATGTCGCATGTTATTGATGATGCCACTTCTGCTATGCATGATACTTATGATGAAACTACTTCTATGCTTGATACTACTGTGCCACTTGGTGAATTTCTTGATGAACAACTTGCTAGGGCTAGAGAGAATGAAATTATTGAAACTGATAATATTGATGAAAGTGATGATGAAGACTCTCCCCCTAGATATGAATTACCTATTGTGCCTGAGGGCTATGTTATGGATGAAGAAACTGCTAGAGATTTTCTTGCTTGCAATGATAGGAGTGATCTTAAGAAACTATTAGATAAGCTGAAACAAAAAACTTTGAATGGTAGAATGAAATATGATCCTGCTTATGCTACTTCACCTATCTTTGTTACTGATAAGGAATATGATTTCTCTATTGATCCTGGGATAATTACTTTAGTTGAATCTGATCCTTTCTATGGTTATGAATTTGAAACTGTTTTGGCACATCTTACTAAATTAAATGATATAGCTGCCCTGTTCACTAATGGTGAGAAAACTTGATACTATTATATCCTTAAGATATTTCTGTTCTCATTAAAGGGTGATGCTAAGATATGGTTTAATTCTCTTGATCCTGGTTGTGTGCGTAGTCCCCGGGATATGATTTATTACTTCTCTACTAAATATTCCCCCGCTCATAAGAAACAAGCTGCTTTAAGGGAAATATATAATTTTGTGCAAATGGAAGAAAATAGTCTCCCACAAGCTTGGGGGAGGCTTCTCCAATTACTTAATGCTTTGCCTGATCATCCTCTTAAGAAAAATGAAATACTTGATATCTTCTATAATGGACTAACTGATGCTTCCAGAGACCACCTGGATAGTTGTGTTGGTTGTGTTTTCAGGGAAAGAACACCAGGTGAAGCTGAAATTCTATTGAATAATATGTTGACTAATGAAAATAATTGGACACTTCCTGATCCAATCCCTAATTCAATTCCCGAACCAACTCCTGAGCCAACTCCGAAGAAGAGGGGTATTCTATTTCTCAGTCCTGAAGATATGCAAGAGGCAAATAAATCTATGAAAGAAAAATGTATTAAAGATGAAGATGTTAAGAATTTACCTCCTATTGAAGAAATACATGGTCTTAATTTACCACATGTTGAAGAAATACATGGTCTTGATAACCCGACATAAGTAGTAAAGGTAAATTCTCTCTATAGATATGATAAAGCTGAAATCCCATTTAGTAAGTTTGCTGGCCCATGCTTGGATGAGTTTGATAACTTTATGGTTAAACAAGAAAACTTCAATGCTTATTTCGGTAGAGAACTAAAACACAATGCCGATATGTTTGAACACTTGGGTGATTATATGGCTAATATTAAAGGTGAACTTAAACTTATTAGTAAACATGCTTCTATGGTTACCACTCAAGTAGAACAAGTACTTAAAGCTCAGAGTGATTTGCTCAATGAATTGAATAGTAAGAAAAATGATAATGTTGTTAGAGTTATGACTAGAGGTGGTAAAATGACTCAGGAACCCTTATATCATGAGGGCCATCCTAAGAGAATTGAGAAAGATTCTCAGAGAAATAATATTGATGCACCTAGTCCTTCTAAGAGGAAGAAATAGAAAAATGATAGGACTTTGCATGCTTCTAGTGAACCTATTATTGACACACCTTAGAATCCCAATGATATCTCTATTTCTTATGCTGAAACGAAATCTGGTAATGAGCATGAACCTAGTAATAATGTTAATGATGATGTTCATGTTGATGCTCAAGCTAGCAATGATAATGATGTAGAGATTGAACCTGCTGTTGATCTTGATAACCCACAATCAAAGAATCAACGTTATGATAAGAGAGACTTTGTTCCTAGGAAGCACGATAAAGAAAGAGAACCATGGGTTCAGAAACCCATGCCTTTTCCTCCTAAAGCATCCAAGAAAAAGGATGATGAGGATTTTGAGCGCTTTGCTGAAATGATTAGACCAATCTTCTTGCGTATGCGTTCGACTGATATGCTTAAAATGAATCCTTATGCTAAGTACATGAAAGATATTGTTACTAATAAAAGAAAGATACCGGAAGATGAAATTTCCACCATGCTTGCTAATTATACTTTTAAGGGTGGAATACCAAAGAAACTTGGAGATCCGGGAGTACCAACTATACCATGCTCCATTAGAAGAAACTATGTTAAAACTGCTTTATGTGATCTTGGAGCCGGTGTTAGTGTTATGCCTCTCTCTTTATATCGTAGAGTTGATTTGAATAAGTTGACACCTACTGAAATATCTTTGCAAATGGCTGATAAATCAACTCCTATACCTGTCGGTATTTGTGAGGATGTGCCTGTTGTGGTTGCAAACGTTACTATTTTAACGGACTTTGTTATTCTTGATATCCCCGAGGACGATAATATGTCTATTATTCTTGGAAGACCCTTTTTGAATACTGCAGGGGCTGTTATTGATTGCACCAAAGGCAATGTCACTTTTCATGTTAATGGTAATGAGCATACGGTACACTTTCCGAGGAAACAACCTCAAGTTCATAGTATGAACTCTATTGGAAAAATTCCATCGATTATTTTTGGAGGTTTTGAATGTCCTCTTCCTACTGTCAAGAAGAAATATGATATTCTTATTGTTCGGGATGTGCATATACCCGTTGAGGTAACCTAGTGTTATTCAAAAATTCTTCGGTTCCATGTTATTTGGAATGAGTTTGTTAACAAGACCTGATCAACCTTGTTAGTGGATTCCTTTTGATGAGCATGAGATGGATGAATTTAGAAAACACAACTCTCTGTACCCTCCTTTTACTTTCTGTTATTTATATTAAATAGAGCAAAAATAGTATTTTTCTGTCTGTTTTCTGAATTATCAATGCAATAAAAAATACCCTAAAAATAAAAGTTCTCCAAATGCCCTAAATATGATTTTCTCTGGAATATTTGAGAATATCTGGCACTGAAAACACAGTAGGGGAGCAAGCACCTGGCCATGAGGGTGGAGGGTGCGCCCTACCCCCTGGGCGCGCCCCTGCCTCGTGGGCCCATGGTGGCTCCCCTCCACTTATTCCAGCTACCACACACTCCTTCTTCCTCTCACAAACATCACTAGCCAGCTCAAACCCAAGTCCAAGCTCATCTTGCTGCCATTTTCGATCTCCTTGCTCAAAGCTCCATTCAAAAAACTGCTTTGGGGGATTGTTCTTTGGTATGTGACTCCTCCAATGGTCCAATTAGTTTTTGTTCTAGTGCTTTATTCATTGCATATTTTTGCTGCTTAGGTGACCCTGTTCTTAAGCTTGCAATTCAATTTATGTGGTCAAAAGTAGTTTTGATGCATGATATTGTCTCTAGGCACTTGTAGGAGTAGTTGCTATCAATTTTGTTGAGTTTGTTTCACTTTTATTTTGAAGTTACTAAAATTTCAGAAATTTTTCAGAGGAAGAAATATGTTTAGGAAAATGTACCAAGGTGGTCCTTCAAGGAAGCAAGGACCCAGGCTCGCAATATGTGATGCCAACGATGAACCACCGAGGAAAGCTCAAGTGCGGGCTTGTGAATGGCCTTCAGAGGACTTTACGGATCGAGCAGGAGTCAAGGAAGAATTTAACGCGTATGTGCGTAATGCCGATCTTGAAAGCTTCGAGGCAGATAAGTGCCTCCAATACCACTATCTCACTGATTCCTTTGTGAGAAGGTTTGAATTTTCATCATCACGCAATTCTCAAACTGTCCTGTTTGATCTTTATGAAAATTCTTATACTATGGACTTAGAGGATTTCAACACTGCTTGCAAACTTCCACAATGGGGTAGTCCTAATGAACCTCGCAAATCTGAATTTAGAGATTTTCTTGCTAGTAAAACCGTGGGGGAATCTAGAGACATAACACAAGCTACCATAGGGAGCATTCATTTTCCTTCTATACATTATTTTGCTCTCTTCATAGGTAGGTGCATAAATGGTAAGGATGAAGCATGTCACATGTGTGTCCCTGACCTCAGTGTTCTCAGGAGTGCTGTATTAGGAGATAGACATTATAATTTGGGAGCCATTGTTGCACGTAGGTTGCATAATAATAGATTTAATGGAGATTTCTTTGGTGGAATTTATGCAACCCATCTAGCTAATTTTCTTGATATACCCATACGTGGGTATGATATTGTGTTGCCTCCTGTTTATTTAGATTATGAGGCCATGGTTCGTCATCAGTTTGTTGAGAGGAACGATCAGTTCCTCCAATACCGACTAATCTTTGACAGACGACGCACCTATCACGTCGCTCTCTCTGCTCCTGCTTTCTTTGACTCTCAGGAAAAAGGGAGATATGTTATAACCAGGGAGGAGGCTGACAAGTATAAGAGGAGGACGGAGACGACCCGTATCCAAGCGGCAGCTCATGAGGCAATTGCTGTTGCATCTCAGTACTACCCCAGCTATAACTTTGGATATCCACCAGGACAGCCGTGGCCATAGACTAACTTAGGCCAAAAGCCTAAGCTTGGGGGAGTATGTATTTCTCACCGACATTACATTCACGTTCACACACTCATGCTAGGTATCGGTGCTCATACTTTTTCATTGTATCATACATGCTAGTTTATTTTCCTTTTTATGCTTTCTTCTTGTGTGTTTAATAAACCTTAAGAAAAACAGAAAAAAATTAGTTGTAGCTTTTAGCTAGTTTACTTTTCATGTTGTAGTAGTAATAATTAAAAAGAAAACCCAAAAAGATTTATCGTTCTTCTTTTGCTTGTTGGGAGCTTTCCCGGGTAAATAGTTTTATTTTTTTCTTGTTCTTTGGGGGTCAAGAGGAGAAGACCATGATTAAAATGTTAAAGTGGCTCTTATATGCATTATTGTTGATCTGACAAAATAGCCCATATTACCTTGTCTTCTCTCTTGAATTGAATGCTTGCAGATTCCAGCTTACTCCAATGCACATGCACTGTTATTATTATCCACACTATTCGATCGTGCAAGTGAAAGGCAATAATGATGATTATATGATGAACTTATTGGGATGAGAAAAGCTGGTATGAACTCGACCTCTCTTGTTTTTTGTAAATATGATTAGTCCATCGTTCCTGATTCATCCTATTATGAATAAACATGTTTGCAATGACAATTAGAGATTATAGTTTCTTATGCCATGCTTAATTAGCTAGGTGCTTATAATGGTTTACCTTGCATGCCAATATGCTATTAAAATTGTTGTGATGTGGTATGATAGGGTGGTATCCTCTTTTGAACGATTCGAGTGGCTTGACTTGGCACATGTTCACACATGTAGTTGAAGCAAAATCAGTCATCGGTGCAAGCAATAAAAATTGCTCTCTAAATATGTATGACTTATTAGTGTGGAGAAAATAAGCTTTATACGATCTTGTGATATGGAAGAAATAAAAGCGACGGACTGCATAATAAAGGTCCATATCACAAGTGGCAATATAAAGTGACGTCCTTTTGCATTCAGATTTCGTGCATCCAACCATAAAAGAGCATGACAACCTCTGCTTCCCTCTGCGAGGGGACTATCTTTTATTCTTGTCTTATACTACATGCAAAGAGTCTTGGTGATCTTCACCTTTCATTTTTACATTTTATCCTTTGGCAAGCACAACGTGTTGGAAAGATCCATATATATATAGCTAATTGGATGTGAGTTTTCATGAACTATTATTGTTGACATTACCCTTGAGGTAAAATGTTGGGAGGCAAAACTATAAACCCCTATCTTTCTCTGTGTCTAATTAAAACTTCATAACCATAAATATCGCGTGAGTGTTAGCAATTATGAAAGACTAAAAGATGGTTGAGGTGGACTTGCTGAAAAGCTCTTATATTGACTCTTTCCTATGTTATGATAAATTGCAATTGCCTCAGTGACTAAGATTAGAGTTTGTTGGTTCTCAATGAAGTTTATGATTCATACTTGAAATTGTGATTGAATTGTTACTTTAGCATAAGAGATCATATGACAATATATATTTATGTTGCTGTTCTAAGAATGATCATGATGCCCTCATGTCCGTATTTTACTTTTATCGACACCTCTATATCCAAACATATTTTCTGATTTCGGCTTTCGCTTGAAGACAAACGAGGTCTAAGCTTGGGGGAGTTGATACGTCCATTAGAGACCTATTCTGCACAGCTCCAAAAGTCCTGAAACTTCACGAAAGTTATTTCCAGAATATATAAAAAATACTGAGTGATGGAAGTTCCAAAGGGGGCCCACACCCTGGCCACGAGGTTGGGGGGCGCGCCCTACCGCCTGGGCGCGCCCCCTGCCTCGTGGGCTCCCTGGTGGCCCTCCGATGCCCATCTTCTGCTATATGAGGTCTTTCGTCTGAGAAAAAACCATAAGCTAGCTCATGGGACGAAACTCCGCCGCCACGAGGCGGAACCTTGGCGGAACCAATCTAGGGCTCCGGCAGAGCTGTTATGCCGGGGAAACTTCCCTCCGGGAGGGGGAAATCATCACCATCGGCATCACCAACGATTCTCTCATTGGGAGGGGGTCAATCTCCATCAACATCTTCACCAGCACCATCTCATCTCAAACCCTAGTTCATCTCTTGTATCAAATCTTTGTATCCAAACCTCAGATTGGTACATGTGGGTTGCTAGTAGTGTTGATTACTCATTGTAGTTGATGCTAGTGGGTTTACTTGGTGGAAGATCATATGTTCAGATCCATTATGCATATTAATACCCCTATGATTATGAACATGAATATGCTTTGTGAGTGGTTACGTTTTTTCCCGAGGACATGGAAGAAGTCTTGCTATAAGTAGCACTACAAAAAAATACAGTTCCGTGATGATACGTGTTTGTCACAGTAGGTCGCGTTTTCTGTCATGCATGTACATCCATGACGATTTTATGACAGAATCAAGATAGTCATACCTGTGCTGTCGTAGAAGTATTCCATGACATTACCAAAATTATCATCACGGAAGTGTCCACTTCCATGATGATAAATCGCGCGTCACAGAAGTGCTATCGTCAAGGGTGACCGGCACGTGGCATCCACCGTAACAGAACACCGTTACGCTATTGGGTCGGGTTTTGGATCTGATAACCCGTTAACAGCCGCGACCAATGGGGATTTTCCATGTGTAAAATCAACATTGGCTGGAGGAAACACGTGTCGGCTCATCGCTGGGACAGATGTCATCCACTCATTGGACAGAAGGCGCCTATGATATGTCGACACGTGGCACGACCCAACAGAGGCCCATTCCTGTGAAAAGGCCGGCCCGTTTGACTTGGTCAAAAGGTGGCGGGTCGGCCCATGGAAAGCCTGTTAACGTCCTGTTCGCATATAGCCCATTTACAGCCCGCTAACCCAAGGACCGTTACGCCCTATTCGAATTAGGCCCAGTAGCATCATCTGGGCCATCCAATATGATTCCAGCCCGTGTTCACTTCTGGCCCATGTATGGCCCATGACGTCTTTCGGCCCATATGAGGCCCTATGTAACTCTTGGCCTATTAACAGCCCGTGGTGACACTGGCCCTTAATGAACAGTGTATCACTTTACACCCATTAACGGCCCATGGTGAAACTGGCCCATAAAGAACAGTGTATCACTTTATACCCATTAACGGCCCGTTATTCCGTTGGGCCGTTTCCAGCCCATGTTATCTTTCGGCCTTCTCAGAGCCCATTTATTCTTGGGCTATTTTCCAGCATTCTTTTACTTACGGCCCGTTACTGTCATTTTCTGCTTGTGGGCCAAATTCAGCCTGTGGTTACAGTTGGCCCGTTTGTGGTCCGTTAATACGTTGGGCCGTTTTCATAGCGTCATCAAATACGGCCTATTAACAATGGTCTGTTATGGTCGGCCCATGAACGGACGATTCCAACTCTAGCCCGTTTACGGCCAGAATGCGGTCTGTTTGGCCCATGTTTGGCCAATCGATCATACGGCCCGTATAAGGCCCATTGATGATACGGCCCGTAGAAGGCCCATTGTTTCTACGGCCCGTAGAAGGCCCATTGTTTCTATGGCCCGTAGAAGGCCCACTATTTATATGGTCCGTAGAAGGCCCACTGTTTCTATGGCCCGTAGGAGGCCCAGTGTCACTACAGTAAATATTAGCCCATGGTTATTGTGGCCTAGTTTAAAAAAATAGGTTATTGCAGCCACTAGCAAACCGTAGAAAAAGAACTGCACTGACTACAAGCAAACAAATAAACAAGACAACAAGGAAATAAACAAGCAAGCAATTTACACTAGGCTATCACGACTATTACACATATTACATCCACTGGGCATCAAAGTTCGCCACCAGTGCAAATATAGGGAACACAGCAGCATATAAACGCCACAACAAAACAAGTCCAGAACTGAAACCACTCCAGAAGAGCTCAAGAAACAATATCATGGGTACCCATAATGCTGGCAAGATGCTTAGCAAGCTTATTAACTTTCTCTTGTTTGGCGCTTAAGTCCTCTAGCGCTTGCTCTTGCACCAGAAAGTATGCATCTGAATTCTGCAGGGACTTCCTCAGTCCTTCGGCTTCCTGTCGCATAACATCTGATCGATGCCTTTCAACTTGAAGTTGAGACTCAAGAAGCTGAACTGATTCAGGCAACGAGTTCGAAGAGCTGGTGCCAGCCGTGGTAGCCAGTAACTCTAACACTACATCAAGGCAGGACTTTGGGGTTGTCTCAGTGTCTTCAATATAGTTTTTATGAGCTTTCTTGGATACCAACAGGGATGTCTCACTATCTTGAACCTTATCTGCATTACTTCCTTTACCATTGCATAACAGGGTACTCTTCTCCAATATTTTATCCACGTTCTAAAAGAGAAACAAACAAACACATCTCAGGTATACAATGTAGTATTGTTGACACACGAACACGCACGTGTACCCTCAACACTGGGGGTGATGCACCGCAGCTCACGTCGAGGGAGACCCGACCGACAGCGCGATACGCAAGACAGTCGACGGGCGCTTTTGCAGACCCGAAACCCCACACGCCCGGGAGGGACCCCGTCAGGGCGCGCGGCGGCTATGGGTTGCTCTAGGTCGATTCGCTCGCCCCTAGAGCCTCGTGGGTCGCTGCCCTCCAATGCGAAGAACGAACGAAGAACGAGAAAGAAAGATACAAGGGTAGGGGATAAAGATAGATGAACACAAAAGTGTAATAGGTTGATTGGTTCGATTGGTGTTGTTCAATCGGCCATCACCCCCAACATATATAAGAGGCGGCTGGACTTCCTGTACAAGCATTCATCTAGGCTTTCCTTACAAAAAAATTACAACAATTCATGTCCTAGAGTCCTAGTTCTATTCCAGCTCGGATTCAGTCTGAATCTGGCCCAACTTCTGTCTTCCTCCTTGCGCGGGTCGCCGAGCTTGCATATGACCTCCGATCAAGATGACCCAAATATGGAACTTGTGCGCCTCGACAAGACGAACAATCCTTATGTTGAACACTTTTCCAAATAAGACCATCTTGAATACTCTATGAAGCCATCTTTAATATCCAGTCGGACTCGATCATGTAACGGAATGGATTGTCTGAGTCTCGTAGTGAACTTACAGGCCGTATACTATCTCATATGATAATATCTCCAAAACCAAAGTTCACCGTTTTGACGATGCGCACAACTTCCGTGTTGATCACATTTCCATCCGAGGTCATCTGGATTACCTTTCGGGCACATCTTCATTTTCACTCGGATCCAAGCTCATCCACTCGGATATTAGAGTTTTTCGTCCGACTGGACCTTTTCACTCGGATGTTAGAGTCTTTCACTCGGAAGACAATCTTTCACTCGGATGACTATAATTTCACTCGGAAGACAATCTTTCACTTGGATGACTATAATTTCACTCAGAAGACAATCTTTCACTCGGATGAGTATATTTCGCTCGGAAGGCAATATCTTATTCAAACGTCAAGTTTTCATTCCGATGGTAATCTTTTCACTCGAAATAACTTCACTCGGATGATAATTTCACTCGAATTGCTATATTTTCACTCGGAAGCCAATCTTTTACTCGATTGATAAGTTTTTCACTGGACCTTTTACTCGATCGGTAGGTTTTCACTCGGATGGTAAACTTTTCACTCGGATTTCCTGACTGAAAACACAGCCTGATCTTGATTTGCCTCTCTAGGTTGCATACGACCCCGGATTGAGACAAATTTTATATGAAAAACGATCGGCTCGACGAGACAAAACCTTTTTGTGTTGAAGGTTTTTCGATTCAAGGCCGTCTTGATGGTCGAATTACTCGCGCAACCTATCAGACAAGTGTTTGGCACCTCGCGCCATATTTCCGTTGAGCTTCGGTCTGTAGTTTGTTGCCTCTAACTTTTGCATATGAACTCGGATTGAGATTATTTATATATCAAAATCGATTGCCTCGACGAGACGAAGACAATTCCTTAAGAGTGATCCTTCATCCGAGGTCATCTTGAAGACGTGATTGGCCAAAAACCACTCGGAACATTCAATTATGCCACTCGGAGTATAGTTTCGGTCCGTAAGATAAAGTCGAATGAATGTAACCGAAACATCAAAGTGGTTCCACTCGGCGACATGAATCTTTTCATGCTGAAAACCTGTTCACTCGAGACCATCTTCATTGCAATCTGTATCTTGCCAAAATCAGGTGTCAACACATGCCCCCCTGTTTTCTGGCAGAGCTTGCGTGCCAGAAAATACCTTGCTTAGGGTAATGTTTAAGAACGATATCAACACTCCATCGGCTGTGCATGTTGAGTATGATAATTTTAATCGTCCATATGCTCATGTTTGTTGCTTCTTTGGTAGACCATCTTGGATAATAGTTGTCTGAAAACAACAATTGGATGTCACAAAGGCTTCCACGTAAGTTTCTTATGTCAATCCGGACCTTGCATTTGTCCAGGCATTCCCTGGGAATATTAGAACCCTTCAATGAATACAGTTGCCGAACGATTATGACCATGCACCTCAAAGGAATACCGTCAACTGTTTGGCGACTCAACTCGTTATCAAAGTACAACATGAAGCCTCCGCCGAACAACATCTGTCTCCTGGCTTGGATCCTGCAAATAAATAACATTTGGAGTCGGGGCTCTTTTATGCACTAGACCCTTGATTGGTGGTCGACTCAATAATTAAGTCGGCCTCGCCGGTATTGGCAAACACTGAGCATCAGCTATAGGAGTAGGAAATCAACCATGGTGAACACAGTTAGCCAGATGCCGGGTTTGCCAACACAATGAATTCTGAGGGCGATATGCAAATATCGGCCATGCGTTCTTATCTCAAAAGTGCTCGGGAGTTCGTCCACCAAAGTGTGAATAGCCGAAATAAGTCAGATGTTTCGGCTGAGGATAAATTCCATAGCGTTGATTTTGATGGTACGATTGAAGAATATGGATGAGACGCCTCCTGGAGTCTCCTATATGAAAATTGTCGTCCTCGCCTACGGTCTTTACACTTGTACTCCCTTATTTCTACTGGCTTCGCAACAGGAGATGTGATGCCGCTCTTGACTCGAGGATTTCCCTTAGGAACCCAGGCCATGTTCTTCTTCTCCAGCTCTTTGGCCCTAAGCTGTTTTAGCTTCTTCTGTTGCGAATATGGTAAGCCGAGTGGGCGTCCTGGCTGGGACTTTGGTTTATGCACTAACAAATTCTTCCTGACTATTGGATCCTTGAAATTTACTTGCTTCACTTTCTTGTCCTTAGCAGCCAACATAGGCTCGGCTGGCTTTTTGTCATTTCGAGTCAGATCTGAAATTGCACTCTTGCGGCCATCCTTTTCGTTCTTCTCTTTTCAACACTTGTTGCAATAGAAGGTCGGACATCATTTCTATTTTGACTGCTCCTCTTGGGGGTGACTTCGATGCTTTTGTTTCACTCGGCCGATAAGCACCCTTTGCCTCACTTATCTTCTGATATTTTTCTAATAACTGCATGAAAGTGACTTTCGGCTTTTTATCTTTGTGCTTACCATTGCCTTTGCTTTCTTTAACTGTGCGTGCATTGGTCTTTGAATTTTCTTGTTGTCCCCCAGTGCTAGATGTCGCCATTGTAGCTTTGATGGAATTTCCATCGTCAATATTGTTGTTGATGCACTTTTTTACCATATCCTTGCTCGAAGACTTGACCCCATCATCATTGGTGTGTACCTGTTGACCTTTATGTGAATCGGCTTGAGATAGCCGAGTCAACATTTGATTGCCATCAAAACCAATCTGATCCGACTATTCATATGATCGTGCCTCAACAAACTTCAATCGTCTCGATTGTGCGGCTTGATGAATCATGTTGTTGTCTTTGATATTCTCTTCAAACAAACATTGAATTTGTTCTTGTCTTGATGGCTCGACATCATGATCAATTATAATAGGATTAGTCGACGATGCACCAACGATGTGATCAACTATGCCCGGACTGAAGGTACATTGCTTGTCCATTAACTGATATTGTGATACTAGCTCTGAAACAAAACAACCGAGCAGTGCTGGCTTAGCGTCATCCGACTCGGCTATGCATTGATTTTCATCCTCTTTTCCTGATGCTTTTGAATCGGCTTCAAAGGACTTTGGACCTGGCTTTACGTTTCTACAACCAAAATAATTACAGAATATACATCTCATCCGAGACCAAATGTTAGCCAGACATGAAACAAACAAAGTTTTCCATATGAATACAAAGTTCAGTTGGCATGACAAGAACAACTTTGGTTTTGATAAGTTGTCACTATTAGCCTCTATGAATGATACAATGTGTTGACTATCATGATTAGTGACAAGATCATTCCTAACAAATAGATTACTCATTTCAATTGGTCTTTCAAAATTAATTAGAATCTTACTAACAAGTGCATCAACAATATGATTTTGATCGAATCGAAAATTGAGTAAACTATCTGCTAGGTGTACCTTTGTGAAGACGTTGGAAGGAGAACATGGTTGCACCACTGGAACAATACATTGCTCCACTTCTGAATAATTCTCCAACGCCTCTTCCTCTTTTTCTGGATCTGGTGCCTCATCACTCGGATTGCCCGAGTATGTTTCACTCGAATTGCCCAAGTATATTTCAGTCAGATTGCCCGAGTGGATTTCACTCGGACGTTCTTTGTGAGTTGAACTTTGCTCGGCCGTATTTTATTGGTCTTGATGTTCATCGTTAACTGAACTGTGTTCAGCCATATTACATTGTTCTTGATGCTCATCAATATCTTTAGCACGAAACTCATAGGGTAGCATGTAAGCTCCCTTACATCCAGAAAAAACGAGCACAGCCAATTTGTTGCGTTTGTCGTTCCGTTGCTCAGCCAAGCTTGCATCTTCTATTTTGGTACATGCGGCAATAGTTGGCTTGATGCACTCGGCTTTAGCCGGTGATGAACTCATCTGGAACGATGCACTCGGCTGGCATGATGCAACGCACTGGGCCTTAAACATCCCGGTGCTCAATCCGGTTTCAACCGAATCCACCGTATTAGCCAAGTGAATCCTTTTTTGATGGTTTGCTTGCAAAGCTTCTTTTTTATCTTGCCTCAAAAGTGTAGAAGGGCCAAAATGGTTGCTACATGGAGGAAGGAACTTGACGTATTCTTGCAAATATCTCTATCCACGCTTCTTCTTGAGTGCTTCGTTGGCTTGTCGATATGCTGCTGGTAATTCCTCAAGGGTAGGTGTAGTAAATTCGTTGACTCTATTCCCTGTGAGCTTTGGCTTGATCTTGTCCATTTGGGCCAGATATTTTTCTTTAGACTCAGCCCTACTTGGATTCGCTTGCCCCCCAATACTTTTACGATCTTTTGGCAATGAATTGATGTTGCCGAAATTTTGCGATTGTATAGGGGGTGTATAACATGCTGCAATGATAGGTGAAGACATGTGCACTATTGTTGAATATTTTATCATGCCAATTTGATCAATCGGCAACACTTCGTCTTGTTTCAAAACCCTAGCTCTTATTGCCTCATAATCAGGAACCAATCCCTTTTCGTGCTGCTCAAGGCAAATAGCACTAATCTTCTTATTTTGGGCTAAACTTTTTAATGCAGCCAGAGCCACCTCATCTCCTGCAATATTAGGCACATATGCTCCTACAGAATCTCCATTCATTCGGCAAAGGTGATCCGAGTCATGAATATTTTTAGTTTCATATGCCACTGAACAATTAATATCACGAGGTGTAGTATATGATGTTTGAGGATAACCGGCCAAATAGCTAATGGAAGCATGGCCGGTTCCCCCATCCATCGGCATGTTTGGGGATGAACTCGCATATTGCGAGTCGGTTGCCGATGGATAAAACTGCGAGACGCCCTCCTGTACATGAGGTGTCATATATTGATCACACGAATGAATCGTGTTGTTCACCGGCATATTGAAAGATGTTGCCGATGCACGAAAGTTCATATTCATAAGTTGGATGTCGCGATTCTGTGAATTCCAAGTTTCTCCAACGGAATAACTAGTCGGCCTTTGCTCGTTAGGGCTAGCCGACATGACTTGTCCATTGAAAGATCTAGCAACATCAACATAATGGCTATTTGCATCTACGCAAGGAGATTGATGATACATGTTACCGTTGTAGATTGCAGCCGCTTGATGACGCCCTCCTCGTAGCAAGAACAGGCTAGAGACTGTTCAAAGCTTTGTCCCCACCGGAGTCGCCAAAAAGTGTGTTGACACACGAACATGTCACGTGTACCCTCGACGCCGGGGGTGATGCACCGCAACGAGAGGGGAGAGTGTTGTCCACGTACCCTTGTAGACCGAAAGCGGAAGCATTATAACAACGCGGTTGATGTAGTCGTACGTCTTCACGGCCTGACCGATCAAGCACCGAAACTACGACACCTCCGAGTTTTTGCACACGTTCAGCTCGATGACGAAACCCGGACTCCGATCCAGCAAAGTATCGGGGATGAGTTCCGTCAGCACGACGGCGTGGTGACGATCTTGATGTTCTACCGTTGCAGGGCTTCGCCTAAGCACCGCTACAATATTATCGAGGATTATGGTCGAGGGGGGCACCGCACACGGCTAAGAGATCAATGATCAATTGTTCTCCCTGGGGTGCCCCCTTGCCCCCGTATATAAAGGAGTGGAGGAGGGGGCCGGCCAAGGAGGGTGGCGCGCCCAAGGGGGGGAGTCCAACTCCCACCGGGAGTAGGACTCCCCTTTTTCCTATTAGGAGTAGGAGAGGGAAGGAAGAGGAAGGAGGGAGGAAGGAAAGGGGGGCCGGCCCCCCTCCCAATTCGGATTGGGCTTGGGGGGCGCGCCCCCTCCCTTGCTCCTTTCCCCTCCTTTCCACTCAGGCCCAATAAGGCCCATATACCTCCTGGGGGGTTCCGATAACCTCCCGATGATCCGGTATTGTCCCAATCTTACCCGGAACCTTTCCGGTGTCCAAATATAGTCGTCCAATATATCGATCTTTATCTCTCGACCATTTCGAGACTCCTCGTCAAATCAGTGATCACATCCAGGACTCCGAACAACCTTCGGTACTTCAAAATATATAAACTCTTAATGAAACTGTCATCGTAACTTAAGCGTGCGGACCCTACGGGTTCAAGAAAAATGTAGACATGACCGAGACACGTCTCCAGTCAATAACAAATAGCGGAACATGGATGCTCATATTGGCTCCTACATATTCTACGAAGATCTTTATCGGTCAGACCGCATAACAACATACGTTGTTCCCTTTGTCATCAGAATGTTACTTGCCCGAGATTCGATCGTTGGTATCTCAATACCTAGTTCAATCTCATTACCGTCAAGTCTCTTTACTCGTTCCGTAATACATCATCTTGCAACTAACTTATTAGTTGCATTGCTTGCAAGTCTTAAGTGATGTGTATTACCGAGAGGGCCCAGAGATACCTCTCCGACAATCGGAGCGACAAATCCTAATCTCAAAATACGCCAACCCAACATGTACCTTTGGAGACACCTGTAGAGAACCTTTATAAGCACCCAGTTACGTTGTGACGTTTGGTAGCACACAAAGTGTTCCTCCGGCAAACGGGAGTTGCATAATCTCATAGTCATAGGAACATGTATAAGTCATGAAGAAAGCAATAACAACATACTAAATGATCGGGTGCTAAGCTAATGGAATGGGTCATGTCAATCATATCATTCTCCTAATGATGTGATCCCGTTAATCAAATGACAACTCATGTCTATGGTTAGGAAACATAACCATCTTTGATTAACGAGCTACTCAAGTAGAGGAATACTAGTGACACTTTGTTTGTCTATGTATTCACACAAGTATTACGTTTCCGGTTAATACAATTCTAGCATGAATAATAAACATTTATCATGATATAAGGAAATAAATAATAACTTCATTATTGCCTCTAGGGCATATTTCCTGCAGTCTCCCACTTGCACTAGAGTCAATAATCTAGATTACACAGTAATGATTCTAACACCCATGGAGCCTTGGTGCTGATCATGTTTTGCTCGTGGAAGAGGCTTAGTCAATGGGTCTGCTACATTCAGATCCGTATGTATCTTGCAAATCTCTATGTCTCCCACCTGGACTAGATCCCGGATGGAATTGAAGCATCTCTTCATGTGCTTGGTTCTCTAGTGAAATCTGGATTCCTTTGCCAAGGCAATTGCACCAGTATTGTCACAAAAGGTTTTCATTGGACCCGATGCACTAGGTATGACACCTAGATCGGATATGAACTCCTTCATCCAGACTCCTTCATTTGCTGCTTCCGAAGCAGCTATGTACTCTGCTTCATATGTAGATCCCGCCACGACGCTTTGTTTAGAACTGCACCAACTGACAGCTCCACCGTTTAATGTAAATACGTATCTGGTTTGCGATTTAGAATTGTCCGGATCAGTGTCAAAGCTTGCATCAACGTAACCATTTATGATGAGCTCTTTGTCACCTCCATATACGAGAAACATATCCTTAGTCCTTTTCAGGTATTTCAGGATGTTCTTGACTGCTGTCCAGTGATCCACTCCTGGATTACTTTGGTACCTCCCTGCTATACTTAAAGCAAGGCACACATCAGGTCTGGTACACAGCATTGCATACATGATAGAGCCTATGGCTGAAGCATAGGGAACATCTTTCCTTTTCTCTCTATCTTCTGCAGTGGTCGGGCATTGAGTCTTACTCAACTTCACACCTTGTAACACAGGCAAGAATCCTTTCTTTGCTTGATCCATTTTGAACTTCTTCAAAACTTTGTCAAGGTATGTGCTTTGTGAAAGTCCAATTAAGCGTCTTGTTCTATCTCTATAGATCTTAATGCCCAATATGTAAGCAGCTTCACCGTGGTCTTTCATTGAAAAACTCTTATTCAAGTATCCCTTTATGCTATCCAGAAATTCTATATCATTTCCGATTAGCAATATGTCATCCACATATAATATCAGAAATGCTACAGAGCTCCCACTCACTTTCTTGTAAATACAGACTTCTCCAAAAGTCTGTACAAAACCAAATGCTTTGATCACACTATCAAAGCGTTTATTCCAACTCCGAGATGCTTGCACCAGTCCATAAATGGATCGCTGGAGCTTGCACACTTTGTTAGCTTCTTTTGGATCGACAAAACCTTCCGGCTGCATCATATACAACTCTTCTTCCAGAAATCCATTCAGGAATGCAGTTTTGACATCCATCTGCCAAATTTCATAATCATAAAATGCGGC